>NC_045980.1:33748201-33914304 GCF_010909765.2 Amblyraja radiata
GTTCCCTCTCTTTCTCTCTCTCTCACTCCCTCTCTCTCTCTAAATATAATCCTTCACACTGACGTAACTGTATCCGGAGTGACAGACACTGTACACACACACACACAGAGAGAGAGAGAGAGAGGCTGGGAGCAGCGGCTGAACAAAAGGAATCGAGAGGTGAGGAGTAAAACCAAGGACCAAAACAAGGCAGGTACAGCCCTCTCTCCCCCCTCCTCTCCTACCCCCTCCCTAGGGGAGCGCACCCCCTCCAGAAGGACCTTTGATTGTTGTGTTTGCTTTGCTCCCTGGCATGACAGCCCCAGAGCTTAAATATTCCCCACTGAGAGCTGTTTTTTGCAAAGATCCACCTGGCCTTTGAGAAAATCGCTTACCGCCCGAGGATGAAATTACAGATGGATTACAGATATTCCTTTATTCCGGGCTTGCTATCCGGAATTCTGTTTGTTTCTCCAAATGTAAACCGCCTGTGTCTTTGTTGTTGTTGTTGTTGTTGTTGTTGCTGCTGTTGCTGCTACATTAAGATGATCCCGTGCATTTAAAACCGGGATGTGTGTGTGTTTTAATTATCCCGTTATGATGTTTGCACTCGCCCCCCGAGTCTAGGTTTAAAAACAAAACAAAATAGCTGCGGTGTGACCTTAGATGTGATTATTATATAAAGGGTGGATACACCAGATGGTGCCACTGAAGGGCAAACAGAGTGCCGGAGGGGTCAGGCAGCAGCATCTCCGGAGAAGATGCAGTTTTAGCAGGAAGGGCAGATGGAGGTTTGTATCGAAGATAGACACACGGAATAGCCTCCTCACACCTCACTACTGCTGTGGTCATTACTGCTACCCACTGAATCCTGAACAGATGTCACAAGTTCTCCTTCTAGGAGTAGAATGAGGCCATTCGGCCCATCGAGCCTGCTGTGCCATTCAATCATGGCTGATCTCTGCCTCCTAATCCCATTTTCCTGCCTTCTCCCTCTCTGCCTCGGTGGAGGCAGGTCCTCTGGGTGCTTTCAAGAGAGAGCTAGATAGGGCTCTCTGGAATTCTCTGCCACAGAAGGTAGTCGAGGCCAGTTCGTTGGCTATATTTAAGAGGGAGTTAGATGTGGCCCTTGTGGCTAAAGGGATCAGGGGGTATGGAGAGAAGGCAGGTTACAGGATACTGAGTTGGATGATCAGCCGTGATCATATTGAAATGGCGGTGCTGGCTCGAAGGGCCGAATGGCCTACTCCTGCACCTATTTTCTATGTTTCTATAAAATAGCGGAGTCAGGGGATATGGGGAGAAGGCAGGAACGGGGTACTGATTGGGGATGATCAGCCATGATCACATTGAATGGCGGTGCTGGCTCGAAGGGCCGAATGGCCTACTCCTGCACCTATTGTCTATTGTATATTCATTGATTGATTATTGTGTGCTATTATTTCCAAAGTGTGTGGGTTTCGACAGTTTTATCAGTTCTGAGCTCAGGTTCCATGGGGCAGTGTCCTCTAACTCCCCATCTAAGATAGACACAAAATGCTGGAGTAACTCAGCGGGACAGGCAGCATCTCTGGAGAGAAGGTATGGGTGACGTATCGTGCCGAGACCTCGACCTGAAACGTCACCCATTCTTTGTCTCCAGAAATGCCGCCTGACCCGCTGAGTTACTCCAGCGCTTTGTGTCTATCTTCTGTGTAAACCAGCATCTGCAGTTCCTTCATACACAGTGCACAGATGCAGGATAAAAGGAATTACATGAATATCATTTAGTGCAAGACAAAGCCCGGTAAAGTCGGAACAAAGATAGTCCAAGGGTCTCCAATGAGCTCAGGACTGACAACAGACAATAGGTGCAGGAGTAGGCCATTCGGCCCTTCGAGCCAGCATCGCCATTCAATGGCTGATCATCCCCAATCAGTACCCCGTTCCTGCCTTCTCCCCATATCCCCGGACTCCGCTATCTTTAAGAGCCCTATCTAGCTCTCTCTTGAAAGTAACCAGAGAACCCGCCCTCTAAGGCAGAGAATTCCACAGACTCACAACTCTCTCTGTGTGAAAAACTGCTCTCTAGTTGTTGGTAGAATGGTTCAAATTGCCTGATAACAGCTGGGAAGAAACTGTCTTGGAAACAGGAGGTTTAAACCAGCATCTGCAGTTCCTTCCTTCAACACTGGGACCCCATCTGTCTGAAGAAGGCTTCCGACCCGAAATGTCACCTTCAGTTTCAGTTTAGCTTATTGTCACGTGTACCGAGGTACAGTGAAAAGCTTTTGTTACGTGCTAACCAGTCAGCGGAAAGACAATACATGATCACAATCGAGCCGTTCACAGTGTACATGATAAGCGAATAATGTTTAGTGCAAGGTAAAGCCAGTGAAGTCCAATCAAGGATAGTCCGAGGGTCACCAATGAGGTTCAGCCTTAAACCCCTGTCCCACGGTACGAGTTCATTCCAAGAGTTCTCCCGAGTTTCCCCTGATTCGAACTCGGAGATTTACTGTAATGGCCGCTCGTCGGTACTCGGGGCTCTCGTGGACATTGTTCAACGTGTTGAAAAATCTTCACGAGTCTTCCCGTGCTTACCTGCCGTTAGCGAGTCTTCCCGAGTACCTGCAGTTAGCGTTACGAGCCGCTAAGAGACGTCCCCGAGCTCCGACGTACCCACTACGTATATTCTCCGTGCTTACCACGAGTTTGATTTTTTTAAAACTCGGGAGAGCTCTTGGAATGAACTCGTCCCGTGGGACAGGGCTATATTACTCTCTGGTTGTGGTCACCTATCCATATTCTCCAGAGGAGTTGACTGACTTGCCGAGTTACTCCATCACTTTGTGTCTTTCCTTGATAAACCGGCATCTGCAGTTCCTTGTTTTTAGATTGGAGAGTAATTAGCTGCGAGGAGAGGCTGGACAGAGTTTTCTCCGGCATCAGTTCTAGCATGGGTATTGTGGGCTGAATGGCCAGTGCCTGTGCCTGTGCTCTACCCTGCCTTTTCCAGTGCAGTTACAACACTGGTAACCCTGCCGACAATGTGGGTGATCGCCCGGATTGGTTTTAGAGCATAGAACAGCACAGCACAAGAACAGGCCCTTTGGCCCACAATGTCTCTGCTAAGCAGTGTGAAGTGTGAAAACGCACGCACACCTCCAGATCCAGGGACAGTTTCCTCCCGGCTGTTATCAGGCAACTGAACCATCCTACCACAACCAGAGAGCGGTCCTGAACTACTATCTACCTCATCGGTGACCCTCGGACTATCCTTGATCGGACTTTGCAGGCTTTACCTTGCACTAAACGCTATTCCCTTATCGTGT
Source organism: Amblyraja radiata (assembly GCF_010909765.2). Taxonomy (NCBI): domain Eukaryota; kingdom Metazoa; phylum Chordata; class Chondrichthyes; order Rajiformes; family Rajidae; genus Amblyraja; species Amblyraja radiata. The sequence goes on from NC_045980.1 coordinate 33,751,495, forward strand.
ATCTGTACACTGTAAGTGACTCGATTGTAATCATGTGTTGCATCTCTGCTGACTGGTTAGCACGCAACAATAGCCAATAAGACAATAGGTGCAGGAGTAGGCCATTCGGCCCTTCGAGCCAACACCGCCATTCAATGTGATCATAGCTGATCATCCCCAATCAGTACCCCGTTCCTGCCTTCTCCCCATATCCCCTGACTACGCTATTTTTAAGAGCCCTATCTAGCTCTCTCTTGAAAGCATCCAGAGAGCTATTTTTAAGAGCCCTATCTAGCTCTCTCTTGAAAGCATCCAGAGAACCGGCCTCCGCTGCCCTCTGAGGCAGAGAATTCCACAGACTCACCACTCTCTGTGGGAAAAAGTGTTTCCTCGTCTCCGTTCTAAATGGTTGACCCCTTATTCTTAAACTGTGGCCCCTGGTTCTGGACTCCCCCCAACATCGGGAACATGTTTCCTGCCTTGAGCAACAAAGGCTTTTCACTGTACCTCGGTACACGTGACAATAAACTGAACTAACTAATGATGCCACACCCAAGTCTTAACTGTGTGTACATAATCCGTATCCCTCCATTCCCTGCATATCCATACACCCATCCACAAGTCCCTCAAGCACCACTATCGTATCATCACTGTGACTAAATCTTGGAACTCCTTCCCCAACACAGTACTTGTTAGGCCAGTATTTCCATTTGCACTGAAGGCCGTGGAGTCCAAGTCAATGGATATTTTTAAGGCGGAGATTGACAGATTCTTGATTAGTTACGGGTGTCAGGGGTTATGGGGAGAAGGCCGGAGAGGGAAAGATAGATTTAGTTCTTTAGCTTAAAGAGACAGCGTGGGAACAGGCACTTCAACCCACCGGGTCCGCGCCGACCAGCGATCCCCGCACACGAACACTACCCTACACACACTGGGGACAATTTACAATTTTACCAAGCCAATTAGCCTGGATTGGTTAGCACAGGTGTCAGCAGCTATAGAGAGAAGGCAGGTGAATGGGGTTAGAGAGGGAGGGATAGATCAGCCATGATTGAATGGCAGAGTAGATTTGATGGGCCGAACGGCCCTTATTCTGCTCCTAAAACCTATGGACAGCAACAGAGGAGTACCTTCACCAGAAGGACTAAAGCAGAACAGGAAGGCAACTCACCAATGACTATCAAGATTTGGTTTAGTTTAGTGCAGTTCAGAGATACAGCGCGGAAACAGGCCCTTCGGCCCACCGAGTCCGTGCCGGCCCGCGATCTATCACTATCCTACACACACTAGGGACAATCTACAATTGTACCAAAGCCATTTAACCTACAAACCTGTACGTGTTTGGAGTGTGGGAGGAAACCGCAGCACCCAGAGAAAAGCCACGCAGGTCACGGGGAGAACGTGCAAACTCCGTACAGACAGCACCCGGAGTCAGGATCGAACCTGGGTCTGTGGCGCTGTGAGGCAGCAACTCTACTGCTGCGCCACCGTGCCTCCCATGAAGAGTAGAGAATAAATATTGGCCTTGCCCGTAATGTTCATATACCAACCAATGAGTAAATAAGGAGACTGAGACTAATACTGGCTTGGAACCTGCCCAGTGATAGGGATACAAGGTTTTCTCCGTAACTTGAGTGTGAGTTAGTAGCCTGATGCCAGAATTTTATTTTGGAGATTTCAGCTTCTTGTTTGGAAATATAGCACGGAAACAGGCCCTTCGGCCCACCAAGTCTGCACCGACCAGCGATCCCCGCACACAAGCACCGGCCTGCACACACTAGGGATAATTTTACCGAGACATTTAGCCTACAAACCTGGTTATCTTTGGATTGTGGGAGGAAACCGGAGAAAGCCCCAAGCGGTCGTGGGGAAAACGTACAAACTCCACACGGACAGCACCCATGGCCAGGATCGAACCCGGGCCTCTGGCGCCGTGAGGCAGCAACTCTACCGCTGCGCCGCCGCGAAGACATTCCATTCCTGAACTTTGTGATTCATACAAATTGATTTTTTTTCCAAAGAAAAACTTTTAAAAAAACCATCCAAGTTGAGAAGAGTTTCAGGTCGAGACCCTTCTTCAGACCCAGGGACGCTCCCTTGACCCGCTGAGTTACTCAAGCACTTTCTGTCCTTTGTAGGAAGGAACTGCAGATGCTGGTTTACTGTAGACACAAGATAGACACAAAATGCTGGAGTAAAGGGCCAGTCCCACTGTACGAGGTAATTCAAGAGCTCTCCCGAGTTTCCCCCGATTCAAACTCGGAGATTTACGGTAATGGCCGCTCGTAGGTACTCGGGGCTCTCGTGGACATTTTTCAACATGTTGAAAAAACTTCACGAGCTTACCGCGTTTCCTGAGTACCTGCCGTTAGCGTTACGAGCCGCTAAGAAACGTCCCCGAGCTCCGACGTACCCGCTACGTACATTCTACCTACTTACCACCAGTTTGATTTTCTTTTTAACTCGGGAGAGCTCTTGGGTAAACTCGTAGAGTGGGACAGGACCTTAACTCAGCGGGACAGGCAGCATCACTGGGTCTGAAGAAGGGTCTCGACCTGAAACGTCACCCATTCCTTCTCTCCAGTGATGCTGCCTGTCCCGCTGAGTTACTCCAGCATTTAGTGTCAACCTTCAGTGTAGACCAGCACTTGCAGTTCCTGCTGAAACACTTAAAGGAGATGTGCGGGGCAGAATCTTTTCCTCTCTGGCCCTACGAGTCAGATGGCGCCCAAACCTCTCCCTCCCCAGGTACCTTCCCCTGCAACCGCAGAAGATGCAACACCTGTTGCTATACCTCCCCCCTCGACTCTGTCCAGGGACCCCGACACTCCTTTCGGGTTAGGCAGAGGTTCACTTGCACCTCCTCCAACCTCATCTACTGTATCCATTGTTCAAGATGTGGACTCTTATACATCGGCGAGACCAACCGCAGACTGGGCGATCGTTTCGTGGACGCCTTCGCTCAGCCCGCCCTGAACCAACCTGATCTCCCGGTTGCTGGACACTTTAATTCCCCTTCCCATTCCCACACTGACCTTCCTGTCCTGGGCCTCCTCCATTGTCAGAGTGAGGCTAAACGCAAATTGGAGGAACAGCATCTCATATTTCGCTTGGGCAGCTTACAGCCCAGTGGTATGAACATTGATTTCTCTAACTTCAGGTAACCCCGGCATTCCCTCTCTCTCTCCATCCCTCCCCCACCCAAGTCGCAACAGCTTCTCATTCTCACCCAACAAACAGCCAACAATGGCCTGTTTCCTTTGTCATCCTTACTATTTTGCATATCTTTCATTCACTGTTCTTTATCTCTCCACATCACCGTCTCATCATATCTCTCAGTTCCCTTATCCCTAACCAGTCTGAAGAAGGGTCTGGACCTGAAACGTCACCCATTCCTTCTCTCCAGAGTTGCTGCCTGTCCCGCTGAGTTACTCCAGCATTTTGTGTCCTTTGGGGAGGAAGCTGCTTCAAAGTCTGCAACCTGGAACCTAACTTATTTTCTCTTCCCAGTTCTGATGAAGGTTCTTCGACCCGAGATGCTAACTCCCTTCCTCTCTCCACAGATGCTGCCTGACCCACTGTGTATGGTCTGCACTTTTATTTCGGAACTGCAGCAGTCTTCAACCAGTTCCCAAATCCAACTCCGAGTTTAATATTGTGAGCCCGTTCCAGTCTAAGGCGATTATCTTAGGGGGAAGCTTTTCATCCACATTAAAAAATAGATGGAGTCATAGAATATGCCGTGAACTCAATGTGAACTGATCATTTATTTGTACATGACAATAATCTAATCTAATCTAATCTAATCTACCCGTTAGGACTGAGGTAAATTCAATAAAGGGTTTGTAGAAGTCTCCCGAGACAAAACATCACCTATTCATTTCCTGTGGAGATGCTGCCTGACCCGCTGATTTTACTGGAGTTTATTGGGCTTTATCTTGCACTAAACATTATCCTGTATCTGTACACTGTGGACAGTTTGGATTGTAATCCTGTATAGTCTTTCCATTGACTGGAGAGCAGGCAACAAAAAAGCTTTCACTGTCCCTCAGTACATGTGACAATAAACTAAACTAAACTAACCCCCAGCCCTTAAGAAGGAACTGCAGATGCTGGAAAATCGAAGGCGGACAAAAGTGCTGGAGAAACTTAGCGGGTGCAGCAGCATCTATGGAGCGAAGGAAATAGGCAACGTTTCGGGCTTCGGTTGGTGGAAACAGGGCCGCGGCGTGAACGCTCTTTCCTTGACCCCAGCATAGGACTAGTTGTCGGGAGATCTTTGGTCAGTACGTACTCGGTGGGCCGAAGGGCCCATTTCCACACTATAATTCCCAGAGCTATAGCGGCTCTGAACCGGCCCTGCTGAGTGTCCCCCACCCCTCCATGGACTGTCTCCCTCGGATGGTCACGTCGCACAGACACATCTGCACTTTAATCTGTTTGAACTTTTAACTATTTTACTGTTAATAATAATAATACATTTTATTTATGGGCGCCTTTCAAGAGTCTCAAGGACATGTTACAAAAATTTAGCAAGTAGAGGAAAAACATGTAAGGGGAATGAAATAAATAGTAGAGACATGACTAGTACACAAATTATAAATTAAAGACAGAATTCAATACAAAACACAATATGAGGCAATTAATGCACAGATGAAAAGGGAGGGGGACGTGGGGCTAAGGATAGGCAGAGGTGAAGAGATGGGTCTTGAGGCGGGACTGGAAGATGGTGAGGGACACGGAATTGCGGATCAGTTGGGGGAGGGAGTTCCAGAGCCTGGGAGCTGCCCTGGAGAAGGCTCTGTCCCCAAAACTGCGGAGGTTGGACTTGTGGATGGAGAGGAGACCGGCTGATGTGGATCTGAGGGACCGTGAGGGTTGGTAGGGGGAGAGGAGGTCAGTGAGATATGGGGGGGCCAGATGGTGGAGGGCTTTGTAGGTGAGGACCAGGATTTTGTAGGTGATCCGGTGGGAGATGGGAAGCCAGTGAAGTTGTTTGAGGGCTGGAGTGATGTGATGCCAGGATTTGGTGTGGGTGATGAGTCGGGCGGCTGCGTTCTGGACCAGTTGGAGTCGGTTGATGTAGGTGGAGCTGATGCCAAGGAGAAGTGAGTTGCAATAGTCCAGTCGGGAGGAGATGAAGGCATGGATGAGTCTTTCAGCAGCGGGCGGTGTGAGAGAGGGTCTGAGTTTGGCGATGTTGCGGAGATGAAAGAAGGAGGTTTTAATGACATGGCGGATGTGAGGCTCAAGGGAGAGGGTGGAATGAACTGTTGTAATTTTCTTTTTACAATCCATATTCTCGAGGTATCTAAATCTAAATGTTATCAGTTATTTAAGTTATGACATCGGATGGAAGCTGCATACCAAATCTCGTTGCATTTATGTGCAATGACAATAAAAGATATTATATTATTATTATTATTATTATTATTATTATTATTATTATTATTATTATTATTATTATTATTATTATTATTATTATTATTATTATAAACCACACTAAACTAAACTGAACTGAATTAAATGAAACTAAAATAAATCTTATAGATAGAAAAGATTTGACGAAGGGTTTCAGCCCAAAACGTTGCCTATTTCCTTCGCTCCATAGATGCTGCCGCACCCGCCGAGTTTCTCCAGCACTTTTGTCTACCTTAGAAAATATTTATTGGGTTAAGGGCCAAATGTGGGCAGGTTGGATTTGTGTAGCAGGGGCACCGTGGGTAGCATGGACAAGTTGGGCCAAAGGGCCTGTTTCCATGGTGTATTTAACTCTCTGACCATGTGGCAGAGAAGATGATCGTTCTGGAGAGCAGCCCCTCGTATTTTGCCTGGGTAGTTTACACCCCAGCGGTATGAACATTGACTTCTCTAACTTCAGATAGCCCTTGCTTTCCCGCTCTCTCCATCCCCATCCCAGTTCTCCCACTAGTCTTACTGTCTCCGCTTACATTCTATCTTTGTCCTGCCCCCTCCCCTGACATCAGTCGGAAGAAGGGTCTCGGCCCGAAACGTCGCCCATTCCTTCTCTCCAGAGATGCTGCCTCACCCGCTGAGTTACTCCAGCTTTTTGTGTCTACCTTCGATTTTACCAGCATCTGGAGTTATTTCTTACATAGAAACATAGAAAATAGGTGCAGGAGTAGGCCTTCGAGCCTGCACCGCCATTCAATATGGTTATGGCTGATCATCCAACTCAGTATCCTGTACCTGCCTTCTCTCCATACCACCTGATCCCTTTAGCCACAAGGGCCACATCTAACTCCCTCTTAAATATAGCCAATGAACTGGCCTCAACTACTTTCTGTGGCAGAGAATTCCACAGATTCAACAGGAGTGAAAAAAAATGTTCTCATCTCGGTCCTAAAAGGCTTCCCCCTTATCCTTAAACTGTGACCCCTCGTTCTGGACTTCCCCAACATCGGGAACAATCTTCCTGCATCTAGCCTGTCCAACCCCTTAAGAATTTGTAAGTTTCTATAAGATCCCCCCTCAATCTTCTAAATTCTAGCGAGTACAAGCCGAGTCTATCCAGTCTTTCTTCATATGAAAGTCCTGCCATCCCAGGATCAGTCTGGTGAACCTTCTCTGTACTCCCTCTATGGCAAGAATGTCTTTCCTCAGATTAGGAAAGATTCACACAGATTCACACAAAGGGTGGTGGGTGTATGGAACGAGCTCTTGAAGATATCCAGTTACACGAAGATGATCGTTTGTTGACCTGCTTGTTTTCTCCTTTGGTTCGTAGATCTGGCCCAACGCGCATGTACCAGGGATGAGATACCTGGTCGACAAGATGAAACGCAGATAGGCAAAGGCTCCACCGCCTCCGTTGACCAGCCCTCTGTTTAGTCGGGGAGAGAGCCCGAGCGGCAAAGATGGTGAGCCGGTTGCTCAGCCGCCACTCGCTGGCGCGCTTTTGCCAGAAGCTGACCAGGGTGAAGACCTTGGAGGAGAACCTGATGGAGACGGCTCTGAACCGTTGCCTGTCCACCTTCGACCTGACCATGCTGGGCATCGGTGGCATGGTGGGCTCCGGCCTCTACGTGCTGACCGGCACGGTGGCCAAGAACGTGGCCGGCCCCGCCGTCATCGTCTCCTTCCTCATCGCCGGCTTCGCCTCGCTGCTGGCCGCCTTCTGCTACGCCGAGTTCGGCTCGCGCGTGCCGAAGACGGGCTCGGCCTACATGTTCACCTACATCTCCGTGGGCGAGTTCTGGGCCTTCCTCATCGGCTGGAACATCATCCTGGAGTACATGATCGGGGGGGCGGCCGTGGCCCGGGCCTGGAGCGGATACCTAGACGCCATCTTCAGCCACCGGATCCGCAACTTCACCGAGACCCACGTCGCCTCGTGGGACGTGCCCTTCCTGGCGCCCAACCCCGACTTCCTGGCCGCGGGGATATTGCTGCTGGCCACCGCCTTCATCACCTGCGGCGCCAGAGTGTCCTCCTGGCTGAACCACCTGTTTGCCGCCGTCAGTCTGGGCATCATCCTCTTCATCCTGGTCTTCGGCTTCATCCTGGCCGATCCCGCCAACTACGGCGCCGCGCAGGGCGGCTTCGCCCCCTTCGGCTTCTCGGGCATCATGGCCGGCACCGCCACATGCTTCTTCGCCTTCGTGGGCTTCGACGTGATCGCCGCCTCCAGCGAGGAGGCCCGAAACCCCCAGAGGTCGGTCCCCATAGCGACCGGCATCTCCCTGGGCCTGGTCACCGTGGTCTACACCTTGGTGTCGGCTGTCCTCACCCTCATGGTGCCCTGGCACACCCTCGACCCCGACTCGGCCCTGGCCGATGCCTTCTACCGACGGGGGTATTCCTGGGCTGGATTCATCGTGGCCGTGGGGTCCATCTGCGGTAAGTAACTAAGTAAGTAAGTAAGTAAATTTATTGGCCAAGTATTCACATACAAGGAATTTGCCTTGGTGCTCCGCCCACAAGTAACAACATGACATACAGTGACAGTTACGAATGACTCAGAAAACACTAAACATTAATAATAATAAAACATTAATGATAAAACACCATTGATCAAGCATGTGAACCAACAAAATACCAGATCAAGGGGAGGCTACAGATTTTTGGCTGTTGAGTAGAGCAACTACTCGTGGATAAAAACTGTTTTTATGTCTGGCTGTGGCAGCTTTGACAGTCCGGAGTCGCCTTCCAGAGGGAAGTGACTCAGTCCCCCCCCACCCCTCTCGCCAACTCCCGCAGATGCGCGTTTTAATCAGGATGCATCGCAGCCCAGTTCGGGGTCAGCTCCGTCCAAAACAGCAAGAAATCGCTGCGAATATAGGAGCAAAGAGGTCCTTCTGCAGTTGTACAGGGCCCTAGTGAGACCACATCTGGAGTATTGTGTGCAGTTTTGGTCCCCTAATTTGAGGAAGGGAATTCTTGCTATTGAGGGAGTGCAGCGTAGGCTAATTCCCGGGATGGCGGGACTGTCATATGCTGAGAGAATGGAGCGGCTGGGCTTGTACACTCTGGAGTTTAGAAGGATGAGAGGGTATCTCATTGAAACATATAAGATTGTTATATATATATTTTTTAAATTTATTAATATTAGAAGCAGTGTACAAAAGTATAAACTGACGCATATGACATAATACATTTATGGTACAGCTTCAATTTTAATTTTTAGCTAAGATGAAAAAGAAAAAGAGAGAAAAAACAAGATAATAATAATAATAATAATGGATGGGATTTATATAGCGCCTTTCTAATACTCAAGGCGCTTTACATCGCATTATTCATTCACTCCTCAGTCACACTCGGTGGTGGTAAGCTACTTCTGTAGCCACAGCTGCCCTGGGGCAGACTGACGGAAGCGTGGCTGCCAATCTGCGCCTACGGCCCCTCCGACCACCACCAATCACTCACACACATTCACACACAGGCAAAGGTGGGTGAAGTGTCTTGCCCAAGGACACAACGACAGTATGCACTCCAAGCGGGATTCGAACCGGCCACCTTCCGGTCGCCAGCCGAACACTTAGCCCATTGTGCCATCTGTCGTCCCAAGATAGAGAGAAAGTGAAAGATAAAGTGGATGTGCAAGAATAGAACCCCTAGACTACCAGATTGGCATAGCCGAGTAATGAGTAAGTAAACGAAATGAGAAAAACGTAAATAAATAAAAAGAGAAAAACTGAAAGAAAAATAAAATGTGCTTTGTATTTCTCCCCACCCATCACATAACCTGTAAGTCGGTTTAATTCCGAAGTTGTGTTGCACCATATTATCCTTGTAATGAATCAATGAATGGAGTCCATGTCTTCGAAAATTGCTCTGGTTTACCTCTCATGATTTTGAACCCGTCTATAAGATTACTCTTCGATGTCTGATCTCCCTTTGTCTCTCTCTCCCCGTCTTCTCCAGCGATGAACACGGTCCTCCTGAGCAACCTCTTCTCCCTGCCGCGGGTGGCCTACGCCATGGCCGAGGACGGGCTGCTCTTCAGGGTGTTCTCCCGGCTCAACCCGGTCACCAAGGTCCCGGTGATCGGCATCGTGGTGTTCGGCGGGCTGATGGCCGTCCTGGCCCTGGTGTTCGACCTGGAGTCGCTGGTGCAGTTCCTCTCCATCGGCACGCTGCTGGCCTACACCTTCGTGGCGGCCAGCATCGTCGTGCTCCGCTACCGGGGCAGCCGGGGCGAGGGGCCGGCGTCGCCCGCGGCAACCGCCGCCAGCCCACAACCGTCGGACGGAGGAGGAGGAGGAGGAGGACTGAAGGAATACGAGTCGTTCTCCGACAAACTCCAGCTGGTGGAGAGGGAGCGGTCGACCAAGGAGAAGAGGGGGCCGGGCCAACTCAGGTCAGCCTTCGAGCCTTACTTGCCCTTCCTGGTCGACTTTGCCCCGGGTGAACTAGTGACGATGGCGGTGGTTGCCATGGTGACCTGCTCCGTCTGCCTGAGCTGCGTCCTGATCTTTGGCACAAGTTATCTTCAGCTTCCCCACTGGGCCTTCATTTTGTTCGCCACGCTCTTCGCCGCCGGCTTCCTCCTCAGCCTGCTCCTCATCTGGATTCACGAACAACAGGAGAAACTCAGCACTTTCCAGGTGAGCCCTTCAGTTTGCAGCTCCCTGTTTAAGGTCACCCTTATTCTTGCTATTGAGGGAGTGCAGCGTAGGTTTACAAGGTTAATTCCCGGGATATATTTAAGAGGGAGTTAGATGTGGCCCTTGTGGCTAAAGGAGATCAGCGGGTATGGAGAGAAGGCAGGTACAGGATACTGAGTTGGATGATCAGCCGTGATCAAATCTGAGGAAGGACATTATTGCCATAGAGGGAGTGCAGAGAAGGTTCACCAGACTGGGATGTCAGGACTGTCTTATGAAGAAAGACTGGATAGACTTGGTTTATACTCTCTAGAATTTAGGAGATTGAGAGGGGATCTTATAGAAACTTACAAAATTCTTAAGGGGTTGGACAGGCTAGATGCAGGAAGATTCCTCCCGATGTTGGGGAAGTCCAGGACAAGGGGTCACAGCTTAAGGATAAGGGGGAAATCCTTTAAAACCGAGATGACAAGAACTTTTTTCACACAGAGAGTGGTGAATCTCTGGAACTCTCTGCCACAGAGGGTAGTCGAGGCCAGTTCATTGGCTATATTTAAGAGGGAGTTAGATGTGGCCCTTGTGGCTAAGGGGATCAGAGGGTATGGAGAGAAGGCAGGTACGGGATACTGAGTTGGATGATCAGCCATGATCATATTGAATGGCGGTGCAGGCTCGAAGGGCCGAATGGCCTACTCCTGCACCTATTGTCTATGTCTATGTTTCAATCAATCAATCAATCAATCAACCTTTATTGTCAACTTACAAGCAACAGTTGTACAGTGCAAAATGAAAAGACGTTTCCCAGGGAATACCGGAGCATCGCACATGAAATTTAAAACATTTCACACATAATAACACTCAAAACAATCCAGTCCCTGATGGAACAGTATAAATAGTTAAAAGCAGGTAAAACACAACGTTAAAATATAGTAAAACCAATCATAAAAATGTCCGGGGCAGCTGATTTGAGTGGCCAGTACCAGTTATTAAAGTGGCCAGTACCAAGCCTCAGAATCAGGTGACTGTGAGTACAGAGTGACTGTTTAGCAGCCTCACAGCCTGTGGCAGGAAGCTGTTTAGCAGTCTGGTAGTCCGGGCTTTGATGCTGCGATATCTCTTGCCTGATGGCAGGAGATCCAGGTGTATGTGGAGGGGGTGCAGTTTGTCCTTAGCAATTCTCAGCTTAGCTTTTTTCAGACAGCGGCTCTGGAACAGTTCTTGTACCGAGGGTAGGGAGACGCCAATGATCCTCTCTGCTCCCCTCACTACCCTCTGCAGAGCCTTCCTGTCCGAGCAGTTGCAGGTGGAGTACCACGTGTTTATGCCGTATGTGAGTACAGACTCCACCGTACCCCTGTAGAAAGTCCTGAGGATGTTGGTGGGGAGTGAGGCCTGTTTTAGTTTCCTCAGGAAGTGCAGTCGCTGATGGGCCCGTTTGACAATCCCAGTGGTGTTCCTGGACCAGGTGAGGCTGTCTGTAATTTGCACACCGAGGAACTTTATGCTCTCCACTCTCTCCACTGTGGTGCCACTGATGTTGAGGGGTGTATGCTTTGGCTGCGCCCTCCTGAAGTCGACAACCATCTCCTTTGTTTTGTCGACATTTAATTCTAGATTATTTTTGCCGCACCGGTCCACTAGTTGTTTTACTTCCTCCCTGTACATTGATTCGTCGTCTCCGCTGATGAGTCCCACCACTGTTGTGTCATCTGCGAATTTGATGATCTTATTGTCCCTGAATCTGGCAGCACAGTCATGTGTGAGCAATGTGAACAACAGCGGGCTGAGCACACAGCCTTGAGGGGAGCCGGTGCTCAGCGTGATCGAGCCTGAAGTGTTCTTGCCAACACGGACTGACTGCGGTCTCTCTGTCAGAAAGTCCAAGATCCAGTGACACAGGGTGGTGTTGAGGCCCAGCAGGGTTAGTTTCTCCACAAGTCTCTGCGGGATGATGGTGTTAAACGCTGAGCTGAAGTCAATGTACAGGATTCTGGCGTAGGTGTTTTTGTTTTCCAGATGCGTGAGTACTGTGTGTAGCGTGGTAGAGATGGCATCCTCTGTAGAACGTTTGGGGCGATAGGCAAACTGGAGGGGGTCTAACGATGAGGGGAGGCTGGCAGTAATGTGGGGTTTCACCAGGCGTTCAAAACACTTCATTATTATTGGGGTCAGGGCGACAGGGCGGTAGTCATTTAGGCAGGCAACCTTCGCTATGGGGATTATCGTGGAAGTTTTGAGGCATGCGGGGACAATGGCTTGACTAAGGCAGATGTTAAAGATGTCTGTTAGCACATCTGCTAACTCCTCAGCACATTCCTTGAGCACACGTCCTGGGATGTTGGGTCCGACTGCTTTCCACGGGTTGACCTTGGACAGGGTTCTCCGTGTGTCCATTGAGTCTATGGTCAGGACTGGCTGGTCGGTTTGTAAGCAGGGGCTGGCTCTCCCCTTGGGTGTGGTGTTTGCAGCATCAAAACGTGCAAGGAAGTTGTTCAGTTCATCTGGGAGAGAAGTGTCCGTGTCAGTTACCTGCTACCTTGCCTTGTACCCCGTCAGTGTTTGGATTCCCTTCCATATCCACGGGACTGTCATACGCTGAGAGAATGGAGCAGCTGGGCTTGGACACTCTGGAGTTTAGAAGGATGAGAGGGCATCTTATTGAAACATATAAGATTGGAAAGGGCTTGGACATGCGAGAGGCAGGAAACATGTTCCCGATGTTGGGGGAGTCCAGAACCAGGGACCACAGTTTAAGAATAAGGGGTAGGCCTTAACAATAACAATTCTAACAATAAACATAATACTTAATGAAGAAAGCTATGAGTGTTTAAGAAGGAACTGCAGATGCTGGAAAATCGAAGGTAGACAAAATAAGGAGTAAGCCATTTAGAACGGAGATGAGGAAATACTTTTTCTCACAGAGAGTGGTGAGTCTGTGGAATTCTCTGCCTCAGAGGGCGGTGGAGGCCGGTTCTCTGGACGCTTTCAAGAGAGAGCTAGATAGGGCTCTTAAAAATAGCGGAGTCAGGGGATATGGGGAGAAGGCAGGAACAGGGTACTGATTGTGGGTGATCAGCCATGATCACATTGAATGGCAGTACTGGCTCGAAGGGCCAAATGGCCTACTCCTGCACCTACTCCGGCACCTATCAGCCGCCGCATACAACATATAATCCTCCGACATTTTCACCACCTCCAGCAGGATCCCACCACTGGCCACATCTTCCCGTCTCCACCCCTTTCTGCTTTCCGCAGAGACCACTCACTCCGCAACTCCCTGGACAACTCGTCCCTTCCCACTCAAACCACCCCCTCCCCAGGTACTTTCCCCTGCAACCGCAGGAGATGCAACACCTGTCCCTTTACCTCCCCCCCTCGACTCCATCCAACCTCACTGTATCCATTGTTCCAGGTGTCAATTCTCTACATCGGTGAGACCAAGCGGAGGCGATCGTTTCGCTGAACCCCCTCTGCTCAGTCTGCCTTAACCAACCTGATCTCCCAGTGGCTCAGCACTTCGACTCCCCCTCCCATTCCCAATCTGACCTTTCTGTCCTGGGCCTCCTCCATTGTCAGAGTGAGGCCCAGCGCAAATTGGAGGAGCAGCACCTCATATTTTGCTTGGGTAGTTTTCACCCCAGCGGTATGAACATTGACTTCTCTAACTTCAGATAGCCCTTGCTTTCCCTCTCTCTCCATCCCCTCCCCCTTCCCAGCTCTCCCACCAGTCTTACTGTCTCCGCCTACATTCTATCCCTGTCCCGCCCCCTCCCCAGACATCAATCTGAGGTAGGGTCTCGACCCGAAACATCGTCCATTCCTTCTCTCCATAGATGCTGCCTCACCCGCTGAGTTATGCCGCTGTCCCACTTAGGAAACCTGAACGGAAACCTCTGGAGACTTTGCGCCCCACCCAAGGTTTCCGTGCGGTTCCCGGAGGTTTTTGTCAGTCTCCCTACCCGCTTCCACCACCTGCAACCTCCGGCAACCACCTGCAACCTCCGGGAACCGCACGGAAACCTTGGGTGGGGCAGCAAAGTCTCCAGAGGTTTCCGTTCAAGTTTCCTAAGTGGGACTACCATTTTGTGTCTACCAGGTGGAGCTAGTGTAGCTGGGACATGTTGGCCGGTGTGGGCAAGTTGGGCCAAAGGGCCTGTTTCCACGCTGTATCACTCTGTGACTCCATTGTACCTTGCTACTTGTGACAAACAAATTACCGCACCAAGATGTATCACTGCTCAGACTATTTGTATCTCCACAGGTTCCGCTGGTGCCTTTGATTCCCGCTCTGAGTATCTTACTGAACGTGTACCTGATGTTGAAGCTAAGTTTGATGACCTGGTTGAGATTTTTCGTTTGGCTCGCAATAGGTATGACAAACATCTTCGAAAGTTCCTTCCTTTTTTTTCCAATCGAGCTTCTGTGTTTGTGCACCTGTTTTTGATCGGCGAGGTTGTGTAGCGTTCGGTTTATACGATCGTAACGTTGAGGTCGGTGTGTCGAGGTCCGGTGAAAAGCTTTTTGCTGCGTGCTAACCAGTCAGCGGAAAGACAATGCGTGATTACAATCGAGCCGTCCACAGTGCGCAGATACATTGGGAGGTCACGGTGGCGCAGCGGTAGAGTTGCTGCTTTACAGCGCCTGAGGCCCGGGTTCGATCCTGGCTACGGGCGCTTGCCTGTACGGAGTTTGTGCGTTCTCCCCGTGGCTGCTCTCCTAGATCTTCGGTTTCCTCCCACACTTCAAAGACGTACAGGTTTGTTGGTTAATTGGCTTGGTGTAAATGTAAAATTGTCCCTAGGATAATGTTAATGTGCGGGGGTCGCTGGTCGGTGCCGACTCGATGGGCCGAAGGGTCTGTTTCTGTGCTGTATCACTAAACTAAACTAAACTAAACTAAACTAAACTAAACTAAACTAAACTAAACTAAACTAAACTAAATTAAGCTGGGAGCAGGGAGGTTCTACTGCAGTTGTACAGGGTCTTGGTGAGACCACACCTGGAGTATTGCGTACAGTTTTGGTCTCCTAATCTGAGGAAAGCCATTCTTGCCATAGAGGGAGTGCAGAGAAGGTTCACCAGACTGATTCCTGGGATGTCAGGACTTTCATATGAAGAAAGACTGGATAGACTCGGCTTGTACTCGCTAGAATTTAGGGGGGATCTTATAGAAACGTACAAAATTCTTAAGGGGTTGGACAGGCTAGATGCAGGAAGATTGTTCCCGATGTTGGGGAAGTCCAGAACAAGGGGTCACTGTGTAAGGATAAGGGGGAAATCTTTTAGGACCGAGATGAGAAAAACATTTTTCACACAGAGAGCGGTGAATCTGTGGAATTCTCTGCCACAGAAGGTAGTTGAGGCCACAGTTCATTGGCTATATTTAAGAGGGAGTTAGATGTGGCTAAAGGGATCAGGGGGTATGGAGAGAAGGCAGGTACAGGATACTGAGTTGGATGATCAGCCATGATCATATGGAATGGCGGTGCAGGCTCGAAGGGCCGAATGGTCTACTCCTGCACCTATTTTCTATGTTTCTATGTCTATGTTTCTCAGCTAAACAAAAGTAAACTCTATTGAATTAAATTAAACTAAGCTGAATTAATTCAACTCAATTCAAGTCACTTTTATTTCTATACCACAACTCTCGTTGACCATAGTGCTTTACATCAGTGCAGGTACTAACATGCTACATGCAGTGGTACATAGATAGAAACATAGACATAGAAACATAGAAATTAGGTGCAGGAGTAGGCCATTCGGCCCTTCTAACAATCTAAGATCTAACAATACATACAATACATACATAAATACATACATACAACGCTCCCTCAGAGGACCTCAAGAAAGGCTTGTGAGTAGAAATAAGTTTTAAGTCTAGACTTAAAGGAGTCGATGGAGAGGGCAGTTCTGATGGGAAGAGGGGTGCTGTTCCACAGTCTAGGGGGCTGCAACCGCAAAAGCGTGGTCGCCCCTGAGCTTATGCCTAGACCGCGGGATGGTCAGTAACCCCAAGTCGGCCGATCTGAGGGACCTGGAAGTGGTGTGGTGGGAACGCTGATTTTTGAGGTAGGTTAAGGGCTTTGTAAACAAAAAGAACGAGCTTGAAATTGATTCGGTACCGCACAGGCAGCCGGTGGCGAGAGGCCGGGATCGGGGTGATGTGGTCCCTTTTTTCGGGTGCCCGAAACTAATTAAACTAAATTAAACTAAGCTGAACTAATGAAACTGTTTAAGAAGGAACTGCAGATGCTGGAAAATCGAAGGTAGACAAAAATGCTGGAGAAACTCAGCGGGTGAGGCCGCATCTATGGAGCGAAGGAAATAGGCAACGTTTCGGGACGAAACCCGGAAGGGTTTCGGCCCGAAACGTTGCCTATTTCCAGAAGGGTTTCATCCTTCATGCCTATTTCCTTCGCTCCATAGATGCTGCCTCACTCGCTGTCCCACTTAGGAAACCTGAACGGAAACCTCTGGAGACTTTGCGCCCCACACAAGGATTCCGTGCGGTTCCCGGAGGTTTTTGTCAGTCTCCCTACCCGCTTCCACTACCTGCAACCTCCGGCAACCACCTGCAACCTCCGGGAACCGCACGGAAACCTTGGGTGGGGCGCAAAGTCTCCAGAGGTTTCCGTTCAGGTTTCCTAAGTGGGACAGGGGCATAACTGTTGCGTTTCGGAGCGACTGACAATAAATAAACTGTCCTTGACACTTGGATCTTGACTAACGGCCTCTCGTCTCTTTGAAAAGGTTTCCTCATCTACTTTAGCTACGGGATATGGCACAGCAAGGAAAACCTACGGGAGCCCAAGCCCAGGGACATCTCCGCCCGCTACGTGGTGCTGCCGAGCGGCGGCCTGGTGGAGACGGTGCAGACGGTACAGCCGGAGTCTCGAGGGGCGGCCGGCATCGTGGAGGCGACTGGAGAGGAGGAGGGGAGATAGTGACGAGGGCGGACCCAATGAGATGCCCCACTTCAGTGTTTGCCACCAACCACCGCCACCAACCACCGCCACCAACCACCACCACCAACCACCGCCACCAACCACCGCCACCAACCACCACCACCAACCACCTCCACCAACCACCGCCACCAACCACCAACCACCGCCACCAACCACCGCCACCAACCACCACCACCAACCACCGCCACCATCCACCACCACCAACCACCACCACCAACCACCCGTCCACAACCACCGTCCACCAACCACACACCACCATCCACCACCACCAAACCGACGCACCACCAACCACCAACCCTCCAGCCAACCCACCACCGCAGCACCAAACCACCACCACCAACCACCCGCCACCATCCACCACCACCAACCACCACCACCAACCACCGCCACCAACCACCGCCACCAACCACCACCACCATCCACCACCACCACCCACCACCAACCACCACCACCACCACCACCACCAACCACCACCACCAACCACCACCACCAACCACACCACCAACCACCGCCACCAACCACCACCACCACCACCGCCACCAACCACCGCCACCACCACCGCCACCATCCACCACCACCACCACCCGCCACCAACCACCACCACCAACCACCCGCCAACCAACCACCACCACAACCACCACCACCAACCACCGCACACCACCAACCACCACCACCAACCACCGCCACCAACCACCGCCACCAACCACCACCACCAACCACCGCCACCAACCACCACCACCAACCACCACCACCAACCACCGCCACCAACCACCACCACCAACCACCGCCACCAACCACCACCACCAACCACTACCACCAACCACCGCCACCAACCACCACCACCAACCACCACCACCAACCACCACCACCAACCACCACCACCCGCCCTGACGTCTCCCTGGCTGTTTAGTTTAGTTAACAGATACAGCGAGGTTTGCAGGTTAACCCTCCTCTGTAAATTGCCCCCAAGTGTGTAGGGGAGTGGATGGGGAAAGTGGGTTGGCATGGACTCGGTGGGCCGAAGGGCCTGTTTCCGTGCTGCATCCCCGAAGTAAAACTAAACGAGGTCATTCCCTTTGAGACTTCAGGAGGTGAAGCTGGAATTGGCTCACCTGTTCGTTTACTTTAGACGTTAGAGGTGCAGCGCAGGAACAAGCCATTTAGCCCACTGAGTCCGCACCGACACACACACACACACACACACACACACACACACACACACACACACACACACACACACACACACACACACACACACACACACACACACACACACACACACACAAACACACACACACCAGGGACAATTCACAATTTTATCGAAGCCAATCAACCTACAGACCTGCGCGTCTTTGGAGGGTGGGCGGAAACCCCGGGGAAGCACCCGGAGAAAACGGGGAGAACGTGCAAACTCCGTAAAGAGAGCAGGACCGTCAGGATCGAACCCGGGTCTCTGGAAGGCAGCGACTCTACCGCTGCGCCACCCAAATGATTGCTTCGTTATTAACTCCAACGGGGCAAGGTAGAGCGCAGAAGCCAATGCCAACATTGCCTGGGTAGATGGGTTGGCTTGGCAAGGCCATGGTACGGAACGAACAGCGAAGATAGAAATAATGACCAGGCCATGCTATGATCAGACGATTTCTAATCCTTGGAAGTGGATCATGTGGATCAGAGATTCAGTGGTGACGACTGAAATATATATGAACCCATTGAGTTGATATATTATTCATGAGGTCTTGCGGTGACCTAACCCCCTGAGACACAGAGTGGATTCCTAGTACACAGCCTGGGGCAGACGGGGACAATTCAGACAAAGATCGCAACAAAGATAGACACTTCTGATCTTACAGAGGTGTATAAGATCATGAGAGGAATAGATCGGGTAGAGTCCCTTGCCTAACTAGGGGAATCGAGGACCAGAGAACACAGGTTTAAGGTGAAGGGGAGAAGATTTAATCGGAATCTGAGGGGTGGCTTTTTTCACACAGAGGGTGATGGGTGTATGGAACGAGTTGCCGGAGGGGGGTAGTTGAGGCAGGGACTATCCCAATGTTTAAGAGACAGTTAGACAGGTACATGGATAGGACAGGTTTGGAGGGATATGGGCCAAACGCGGGCAGGTGGGACTAGTGTGGCTGGGACATGTTGGCCGGTGTGGGCCGAAGGGCCTGATTCCATGCTGTATCATTCTGTGACAAACCACTGGAATAACTCAACAGGTCAGGTCTGGAGAACACGAATTGTTGAAGTGTCGGATCAGGACCCTTCTTCAGTCTGAAAGTGGTGGGGGTGGGGGGAGGAGGTGGGAGGTGGGGGGGGGGGAGGGTGAAAGATCTGGCTGGTGAGATAAGACCAGGACAAATGAGGGTCCACAAAAGATGACCTCAGGCAAGGTGGTTCCCTGATAGCGCGTAGTAGGAAGGAACTGCAGATGCTGGTTTACACCGAAGATAGACACAACGTGCTGGAGTAACTCAGCGGGACAGGCAGCGTCTCCGGAGAGAAGGAATGGGTGACGTTTCGGGGTTCGGGACCCTTCTTCAGACTGAGAGTCGGGGGAGAGGGAGACACAGGGACAAGGAAGGGTTAGAGGTGTGAAAACGAAACATCAAAAGAGATGAGGATAAAGAAATATGTCGAGTAGATGTGGGACGACAGATGGCACAATGGGCTAAGTGTTCGGCTGGCAACCGGAAGGTAGCCAGTTCGAATCCCGCTTGGAGTGCATACTGTCGTTGTGTCCTTGGGCAAGACACTTCACCCACCTTTGCCTGTGTGTGAATGTGTGTGAATGTGTGTGAGTGATTGGTGGTGGTAGGAGGGGCCGTAGGCGCAGATTGGCAGCCACGCTTCCGTCAGTCTGCCCCAGGGCAGCTGTGGCTACAGAAGTAGCTTACCACCACCGAGTGTGACTGAGGAGTGAATGAATAATGCGATGTAAAGCGCCTTGAGTATTAGAAAGGCGCTATATAAATCCCATCCATTATAGATCATTGTTAGTTAGGAGAAGTTGACAACAAAGCAAACAGAGATAAAACAGTCAGACTGGTCGGAAAACTGGGTAGGAGGAGAGATGGAGAGAGAGGGAAAGCAAGGGTTGCTTGAAGTTAGAGAGGTCAATAGTCAAACCGCTGGGGTGTAAGCTGCCCAAGGATATTTCGTATCTGCCTCCACCACCCTCTGTGTAGTAAACTTGCCCTGTGCATCTCCTTTGAAGATCAAGAGGTCTAGTGAAAGCCCGATAAAGGGTTAAACATGTGGGAGAGATGGCGTGCGGAACATGATTTGGGAAAAGGATTAAGAGGAGAACCGAAATTCAGGAGCTGCTCGACGTTGCGATCACTGGTGGCGCAGCGGGTAGGAGACCCGGGTTCGATCCCGACTATGGGAGTACTGCTGTCTGTACGGAGTTTGCACGTTCTCCCCGTGACCTGCGTGGGTTTTCTCCGAGATCTCCGGTTTCCTCCCACACTCTAAAGACTTTCAGGTTTGTAAGTTAATTGGCTTGGTGTAAGTGTAAATTGTCCCTCGTGTGTGTGTGTGTGTGTGTGTGTGTGTAGGATAGTGTAACTGGTCGGCACGCACTCGATGGGCCGCAGGGCCCGTTTCCGCGCTGTATCTCTAAACTAAACTAAACTAAACGTACATCTCCTTCAAACTTCGCTCCTCTCATCTAAAAGCTTTCCCCGTTTATTTTTGTTATTTCCACTCTGGGATAAAGGTTCTGACTGTCTACCCTATCTCTACATGTCATAGTTTTATTTACTTCTATTCCCCCCCGCCTCCTCTCGCCTTCCTAAGAAAAACAGTCCATGTCTGTCCACCCTCTCCATCTATTCCAGGCATCATTCTGGTAACTCAGCGGGTGACATCCCAGTCTGAAGAAGGGTCCCGACCAGAAATGTAACCTAACCATGTTCTCCACAGATGCTGCCTGACAATAGACAATAGACAATAGGTGCAGGAGTAGTCCATTTGCCCCTTTGAGCCAGCACCGCCATTCAATGTGATCATGACTGATCATCCACAATCAGTACCCCGTTCCTGCCTTCTCCCCATATCCCCTGACTCCGCTATTTTTAAGAGCCCTATCTAGCTCTCTTGAAAGCATCCACAGAACCGGCCTCCACCTGAGGCAGAGAATTCCACAGATTCACCACTCTCTGGGAGAAAAAGTGTTTCCTCGTCTCCGTTCTAAATGGCTTACCCCTTATTCTTAAACTGTGGCCCAAGGTTCTGGACTCCCCCAACATCGGGAACATGTTTCCTGCCTCTAGCGTGTCCAAGCCCTTAATAATCTTATATGTTTTATATATCAAGAAGAATTCCTGCTGAGTTACTCCAGCACTTTCCCTTGGCAAACCAGCGCCTGCAGTTCCTTGTTTTCATAAGATGGACGCAAAACGCTGGAGTAACTCAGCGGGACAGGCAGCATCTCTGGAGAGAAGGAATGGGTGACGTTTCAGATCGAGACCCTTCTTCATAATCCTGGCAAACCACCTCTGCACCCTTTCCAAGCCCTGCACATCCTTCCTGTTATGGGATCAAGCAGAACCGCACGCATTACTCCAAATGCAGCCTTACCAAAGTCCTGGAAAGAGGCAACATAGCATCCCTTTGCAACAGTCATGCACCTATCTACCTTCCTGCAGACTTGGCCAAGAGTTTAGTGTCATTTAGTTTAGAGATACAGCGTGGAAACAGGCCCTTCGGCCCACTGAGTCCGGGCCAACCCAACTAGCGATCCCCGCACATTAACACCGTCCTACACAGTCTTTGGAGTGTTGGAGGAAACCGGAGCACCCGGAGAAAACCCACGCAGGTCAGGTCACGGGGAGAACGTACAAACTCCGTACAGACAGCAGGATTGAACCCGGGTCTCAATAGGCAATAGACAATAGGTGCAGGAGGAGGCCATTCGGCCCTTCGAGACAGCACCGCCATTCAATATGATCATGGCTGATCATCCAACTCAGTATCCTGTACCTGCCTTCTCTCCATACCCCCTGATCCCTTTAGCCACAAGGGCCACATCTAACTCCCTCTTAAATATAGCCAACGAACTGTGGCCTCAACTACCTTCTGTGGCAGAGAATTCCAGAGATTCACCACTCTCTGTGTGAAAAATGTTTTCCTCATCTCGGTCCTAAAAGATTTCCCCCTTTATCCTTAAACTGTGACCCCTTGTCCTGGACTTCCCCAACATCGGGAACAATCTTCCTGCATCTAGCCTGTCCAACCCCTTAAGAATTTTGTAAGTTTCTATAAGATCCCCCCTCGATCTTGTAAATTCTAGCGAGTACAAGCCGAGTCTATCCAGTCTTTCTTCGTATGAATGGCTGATCATCCCCAATCGGTACCCCGTTCCTGCCTTCTCTCTGGCGCTGTGAGGCGGCAAATCTACGGCTGCGTCACTGCGCCGATGTTTAGCCCGGGATTTATCCAGCACATAGGTATTGGCAATTACAAATGGATCTATCTTCCTTGAGGCTGCTCAGAACAACAGACCCCCTTTTTAGTTCAGGTTAGTTTATTATTATCATGTCCCTGGGACAGTGGAACCCGTCTGTTCACGCCCTATGCAAAGAAAAGACTGTACATGATTACAATCAAACAGTCTACACGCTCAGATAAATATAAAGGGGGTACACAAAAAAGCTGGAGAAACTCAGCGGGTGCAGCAGCATCTATGGAGCAAAGGAAAAAGGCTCCAAAGGGTTTCGTTTCGAAACGTTGCCTTTTTCCTTTGCTCCACAGATGCTGCTGCACCCGCTGAGTTTCTCCAGCTTTTTTTGTGTACCTTCGATTTTCCAGCATCTGCAGTTCCTTCTTAAACACTAAATATAAAGGGGACAATGTTTAGTGCAAGATGAAGCCTGATAGAGTCCGATTAATGATTTGTTCAAAGGTCTCCAATGAGGTAGATGGGAGGTCAGGACTGCCCTCCAGTTGGTGAGAGGACGGTTCAGTTGCCTGATAACAGCCGGGAAGAAACTGTCCCTGAATCTGGAGGTGTGTGCGTTCATTTTCACACTTCTGTACCTCTTGCCACATGGGAGAGGGGAGAAGAGGGAGTGACTGGTCCTCGATTGTGCTGCTAGCCTTGCCGAGGCAGCGTGAGGTGTAGATGGAGTCGATGGAAGGGAGGTCGGCTTGTGCGATGGTCTGGGCTGCGTCCACAACTCTGCAATTTCTTGCGGTCTTGGATGGAGTTCTGAAGGCAGGTAGACAAAAATTGCTGGGGAAACTCAGCGGGTGCAGCAGCATCTATGGAGCGAAGGAAATAGGCGACGTTTCGGGCCGAAACCCTTCTTCAGACTCATGTCTGAAGGCAAGCTGATTAGAGCGTGCAGGAAACATAGAAAATAGGTGCAGGAGGAGGCCATTCGGCCCTTCGAGCCAGCACCGCCATTCATCGTGATCATGGCTGATCGTCCCCTATCAATAACCCGTGCCTGCCTTCTCCCCATATCCCTTGACTCCACTAGCCCCTAGAGCTCTATCTAACTATCTAGCTGATCATCCACAATCAGTCCTAATAGGCATCACGGTGGCTCAGCGGTAGAGTTGCTGCCTCACAGGGATGGAACTGCAGATGCTGGTTTACACCGAAGATAGACACAAAATGCTGGAGTAACTCAGCGGGACTTCAGACTCTGAAGAAGGGTCTCGACCTGAAACGTCACCCATTCCTTCTCTCCAGAGTTGCTGCCTGTCCCGCTGAGTGACTCCAGCATTTTGTGTCTGTCTTCCAGCTGATTGTAGCAATGCCTAAGGGCTGAACAAATTCCCATGATCAGCATCAGTGTTCCCTGAAATAGTTATTCACATTCAAGGCTGAATGAGTTCCGCATTCAAACAGTTTCAGATTACCTTAACCCTCTGAGTCCCTTTCGCAGACTCAAAGCAAACCCAACTTGTCCACACACCGCCCAACATCACTGTTCGTGTAGGAAGGGACTGTAGATGCTGGTTTAAACCAAAGATAGACACAAGATGCTGGAGTAACTCAGTGGGTCAGGCAGCATCTCTGGAGAGAAGGAATGGGTGACGTTTCGGGTCGAGACCCTTCTTCAGACTGAAAGATGAAATCTGCAAAACGGTCACAACCCGAAAAGTCACCCATTACTTCTCTCCAGAGATGCTGCCCGTCCCCCGGAGTTACTCCAGCATCTTGTGTCTTTCTTTGGTTTAAACCAGCATCTGCATTTCTTTCCTACACACGCCCCATCTACACTTGTCCCACCCGCCTGCACTTTGCCCATATCCCTCTAAACCTGCCAATAGACATTAGGTGCAGGAGTAGGCCATTCGGCCCATTCAATGTGATCATGGCTGATCATCCACAATCAGTCCTTTTAGGCGTCACAGTGGCGCAGCGGTAGAGTTGCTGCCTCACAGCGCCAGGGACCCGGGTTCGATCCTGACTGCGGGTGCTGCCTGTAGGTTCTCCCCGTGACCTGCGTGGGTTTTCTTCAGTCTCCTCCCACGCTCCAAAGACCGGTCTATCTTGTACCTGTATAGTCTTCACGCTGACCGGTTAGCACGCAACAAAAAAGCTTTTCACTGTACCTCGGTACACCTGACAATAAGATAAACTAAACCAAGACATGGCTACAAACTCTCAAGGAAAATCCGAAAATCCTTCTATAAAAATAGTCCTCATGAAGATATTTCACTGTCCCAATTCGAGGTGGATTGAGTTTCAAAGTGAAACCTCCATTAAATCTCTACTCTGTAATAGTGTAAGCACTTCCCCTCACCGTAAGAAGGGAGGGGGGAGAGGCCAATCCAGTTCTCTCCCGTCCTTAAGTTCATCAGGAGCAGAATTAGGCTATTCGGCCCATTCAATCATGGCTGATCAATCCCCCTCAACCCCATTCTCCTGCCCTCTCCCCATAACCCCTGACACCCGTACTAATGAAGAATCTATCTCTGCCTTAAAAAAAAATATCCATTGACTTGGCCTCCACAGCCTTCTGTGGCAAAGAGTTCCACAGATTCACCACCCTCTGACTAAAGAAGTTCCTCCTCATCTCCTTCCTAAAGGAACGTCCTTTAATTCTGGGGCTGCCTCCTCTGGTCCGAGACTCTCCCACCAGTGGAAACATCCTCTCCACATCCACTCTGTCCAGGCCTTTCACTATTCGACAAACAGCTGACAAACAGGTATTTATATTTTTGTAGCATAGGAATTTTTTTTAAATAAAGGAAGTGTTCTGCACTGCACTCTTATAAATGTTATTCTTCGCAAGAACGTAATCTCGACTTCTAACGCAATTTTTGTCAATGTTGTATTTATTTTGTGGATATATTTCAAATATGATGAATAAATGTTCTGAGGCAAGCTAACAACATTATTGGCTCTTTGATTTCATTATCCTCATCCCGCCTCTTGATTTTGACTGAAGGACACGGCATGGGAAGGGGCCCTTCGGCCCATCGAGTCCGCGCCGACCATCGATCACCCGTTCACACCAGTTCTATGTTATCCCATTTTCACATCCAATTCCCTAGGGGGCAATTTACAGTCAACCGACAAACCTGCACGTCTTTGGGATGTGGGAGACCACACCTGGAGTATTGCGTTCAGTTTTGGTCTCCAAATCTGAGGAAGGACATTATTGCCATAGAGGGAGTACAGAGAAGGTTCACCAGACTGATTCCTGGGATGTCAGGACTTTCTTATGCAGAAAGACTGGATAGACTTGGATTGTACTCGCTAGAATTTAGGAGATTGAGGGGGGATCTTATAGAAACTTACAAAATTCTTAAGGGATTGGACAGGCTAGATGCAGGAAGATTGTTCCCGATGTTGGGGATGTCCAGGACAAGGGGTCACGGTTTAAGGATAAGGGGGAAATCCTTTAGAACCGAGATGAGAAAAACATTTTTCACGCAGAGAGTGGTGAATCTCTGGAACTCCCTGCCACAGATGGTAGTTGAGGCCAGTTCATTGGCTATATTTAAGAGGGAGTTAGATGTGGCCCTTGTGGCTAAAGGGATCAGGGGGTATGGAGAGAAGGCAGGTACGGGATGCTGAGTTGGATGATCAGCCATGATCATATTGAATGGCGGTGCAGGCTCGAAAGGCCGAATAGCCTACTCCTGCACCTAATTTCTATGTTTCTATGAAACCGGAACGCCCGGAGAAAACCCATGTGGTCACCGGGAGAACGCGCAGATTCAACGCACAGACAGCGCCCCAGGGTCAGAATCGAACCTTAGTCTGGAGACACAGCGCGGAAACAGACCCGTCGGCCCACCGAGTCCGCGCCGACCAGCGATCCCCGCACACTAACACTATCCTACACACACTAGTGACAATTTGAAATTTACACCAAGCCAATTAACCTACAAACTTGTACGTCTTTGGAGCGTGGGAGGAAACCAGAGCACCTGCAGAAAACCCACGCAGGTCACGGGGAGAACGTACAAAATCTGTACAGACAGCACCCGTAGTCGGGATCGAACCCGGGTCTCTGGCGCTGTGATTGCAATAGACAATAGGTGCAGGAGTAGGTCATTCGGCCTTTCGAGCCAGATCCCTTCAATGTGATCATGGCTGATCATCCAAAATCAGTACCCTGTTCCTGCCTTCTCCCCACATCCCCTGACTCCGCTATCCCACTCTTCCATCCGCCCCCTTCACAATTGTGGAGCAATTTACAGAAGCCAATTGTGGTCTACCGATGAACATACGTGCCTTAAGGGCTTGTCCCACTTCCAAGACCTAATTCATGACCTTTTTTACTCGTGGACATTTTTCATCAGGCTAGAAAAAACGCCCCTACCTAATTGATGCCTCGAGTACCTACGACTAGCGCCACGGCCTGCTACGACCTACCTACGACCTCGTGACGACCATGCTGCGAGTATAATTCAATGGCAAGCTCGGCAGAGGTCGTGAATTAGGTCGTGAAAGTGGAACAGGCCCTTTAGTATCTCTAAACTAAACGGACACAAAGTGCTGGAGTAACTCAGCAGGGCAGGCAGTATCTCTGGAAAAAGCTTTGACAGATTGCTACGCCTGTTACAGCCTCTGGATTCGGCAGATGCTGGAGATTAAAAATCAATCCTTCCGATCAAGTTAAAGGCCGATTGCAATTTGAAACATTGATCTTGTTGCATTCTCGCTGTTTCCGTTGCATGGAGAAGATGAAGCATCAAGCGGAACATCATTTAATTCAGCTGACATTATATAAGCCAGCAGAGGCACTGTGCATGACCAATCTCCATGGTCAAGTCTACCCTGTTTTGCCTCTGCCTGACGTTTTTTTCCCCCAATTAGTAAAATAATTGTAACGTCATGCTGTGGAATCTGGTCAGGCGGCACATATCACGTGGGGGATATTTACACTGAAATAGCCAGCATGTAGCAGAGTCATTTGGTTTAGAGATGGGGGTCAAGGAAAGAGCATTCACGTTGCGGCCCTGATTCCACCGATCTTTCCACCAGCACGCGCACAAGAAGCGACAAGACAGACACCGTCGTGTGCAGATGCGGAGAATGTGTGCTCAGCTCTGGCTGAACAACTTCACATCTTGTGTGTGTGTGTGTGGACTCGATAAGAAGAAGAGGTTTAGAGATGCAGCGTGGAAACAGGCCCTTCAGCCCACCGAGTCCGCTCCGACCAGCGATCGCCGCTGGCTGTGTCGACCAGCATCTGCAGTTCCTTCTGACACATGGATAGGACAGGTTTGGAGGGATATGGACCAAACGCAGGCAGATGGGACCAGTGTGGATGGGACATGTTGGCAAGTGTGGGCAAGTTGGGCTGAAGGGCCTGTTTCCACGCTGGATCACTCTTTGACTCTAACTGTTCTCAAAGATGAAAGGAGATGGTAGTGGGAATGGAGCCAATCAGTTATTAAAATAGATTGGATTATGTGAATATCTGAGCATCATATTTAGAGGCAATTTAGTTTTTAGTTTATATTTAGAGATACAGCGCGGAAACAGGCCCTTCGGCCCACCGGGTCCACGCCGACCAGCGATCCCCGCACACTAACACTATCCTACACACCCTGGGGACAATTTTTACATTTATACCAAGCCAATTAACCTACAAACCTGCACGTCTTTGGAGTGTGGGAGGAGACTGAAGATCTCGGAGAAAACCCACGCAGGTCACGGGGAGAACGTACAAACTCCGCACAGACAGCGCCCGTAGTCAGGATGGAATCCCGGGTCTCCGGCGCTGCAAGCGGTGTAAGGCTGCAACTCTACCGCTGCGCCACCGTGCCGGAAATCTAAGGTCTGAGGAGAGAGGGAATCTGTCCTTATCCCAGTCCTTCTTTCAGTTCAGTTCAGTTTGTCATCACGTGTACCGAGGTGCAGTGAACAGCTTTTGTTGCGTGCTAACCAGTCAGCGGAAAGACAAAGCATGATTGCAATCGAGCCATTCACTGTGTGCAGATACATGATAAAGGGAATAACGTTTAGCTCAAGGCAAAGCCAGCAAAGCCCGGTCGAGGATAGTGCGAAGGGTCTCTGCGAATGCCAGGATGTGTGAGGGATTGTAGGGCGTGACTGTGCCCCTTTTCCAGGAGGAGTTATTCCCCAGGGATGGAAAATAACCCGGTGGATTAACGGAGTAAAATGGTCTCGGCAGACAGATGGTACAGTCGTGAAACATTAATGCGGGGAGGCAGGGAGCACAGTTTGATTAACTCCTTCACTGCCTGCCATCCACACATTGTCCAAATTATGTTTGTAAGACTGCAGGCTCCCCTGCCCTCTGCATGGTCAATAGTCAATGGTTTATTTATTGTGATGTGTACCAGGTTCAGTGGAATACATGTTTTCCTACAGCTCAGCTAGACTATCCCTGTACATCAACACAACTGCCCCGCAGTTAGAGCAGTACGCACAGATCAGTCCACCGAGTCCATATACAAGAGGCATCATTGTGGCCCCATTTTACAGTCTTAATAGTGTAGTTTAGTTTAGAGATACAGCAGGGAAACAGACCCTTCGGCCCACACAGCCTGCACCAGCCAGCAATCCCCGCACCATAACACTATCCCACACTAGCGACAAATTTTATATTTATACCGAAGCCAAATAACCTATAAACCTGTACGTCTTTGGAGAGTGGGAGGAAACCGAAGATCTCGGGGGGGAAAAAAACCACGCAGGTCACGGAGAGAACGTACATATTCTATACAGATAGCATCTGTAGTCAGCATGTTCTGTCCCTGAACTGATTTTATGTGGAAGATTTGTCTGCCCCAATCATTATATAAATGTGTACAAAATCATGAGAGGAATAGATCGGGTAGACAGACGCACAGAGTCTCTTGCCCAGAGTAGGGGAATCGAGGACCAGAGGACATAGGTTTAAAGGTGAAAGGGGAGAAAAAAATGAATAGGAATCTGAGGGGTAACTTTTTCGCACAAAGGGTGGTGGGTGTATGGAACGAGCTGCCAGAGGAGGTAGTTGAGGCTGGGACTATCCCAACGTTTAAGAAACAGTTAGACAGGTACATGGATAGGACAGGTTTGGAGGGAAATGGGCCAAACGCGGGCAGGCTGGGACTCTATTCCCTGGAGCGCAGGAGGATGAGTGGGGATCTTATAGAGGGGTATAAAATCATGAGAGGAATAGATCGGATAGACGCACAGAGTCTCTTGCCCAGCGTACGGGAATCGAGGACCAGAGGACATAGGCATAAGGTGAACCGAGATGAGAAAAACATTTTTCACACAGAGAGTGGTGAATCTCTGGAACTCTCTGCCACAGAAGGTAGTTGAGGCCAGTTCATTGGCTATATTTAAGAGGGAGTTAGATGTGGCCCTTGTGGCTAAAGGGATCAGGGGGTATGGAGAGATGGCAGGTACAGGATACTGAGTTGGATGATCAGCCATGATCATATTGAATGGCGGTGCAGGCTCGAAGGGCCGAATGGCCTACTCCTGCACCTATTTTCTATGTTTCTATGTTTCTATGAAAGGGGAAAAAACTTAATAGGAATCTGAGGGGTAACTTTTTCACACAAAGGGTGGTGGATGTATGGAATGAGCTGCCAGAGGAGGTAGTTGAGGCTGGGACTATCCCAACGTTTAAGAAACAGTTAGACGGGTACATGCATAGGACAGGTTTGGCGGGATATGGGCTAAACGCGGACAGTGTAGCTGAGACATTTTAGGCCAGTATGGGCAAGTTGGGCCGAAGGGCCTGTTTGCACGCAGTATGACTCCATGACTCTAAAAATTGATTATCTGGCCAATTTCCAATTTAGTGCATGGTAACTTGACCGATACAAATGAGCTACTGTTATCACCTGCGTCACGGCATTGACTGCACTTCAGAGAACACATAAAAGAACAGCCCGGGGAACAAGATGTCTGTGCCAACCATGATGCCAAGATATACTAACTTTGTCTGTCTGCACATAGACTATGTCCCTCCATTCTCTGCATATCCATGTACCTTTCTTTTTTTTTTTTTTTTTTAATATTTTATTTTATTAGAAGTAAGTACAGTCATATGGCACCAAAGTGCCTAATATATATTTTCATAATACATTTTATGTACAACTTCTTTTTTTTTTTATTACACTGAAAAAAGATTAGAATAAGAAAAAGAAGTTAGATAGTAAAGGATAGAAAGATGTGAAATATATAGTGTGTGAAAAAAGAAAACGAGTAAATGAAGAAAGTTGAGAGAGAGAATAGAGAAAAGAAAAGAAAATAAAAAAAGAAAAGGAGATCATTATTTATAATCTTGACCAACCCTCGTCCAGTCCTGAAACAGTTATTTTTTACAATTGTGTTGCACCATATGATTCCAAAAAAACGACGAATGGAGACCAACTCGTTATGAATTGGTCTGATTTATCCATTAGGAGGAATCGCATTTCCTCAAGATGAGCGGTGTCCAACATACTTGCAATCCACATCCACATGTACCTTTCTTAAATGCCAATATTAGTTTAGCTTAGTTTAGAGCGGTGCTTCTTGAACTATTTCAGTGAAATTCATTTATCACAAAAATGTATTTATTACAAAGTTTTATTCCCCTGCCCCTGAGAGTTGTGAGTCTGTGGAATTCTCTGCCTCAGGCCGGTCCTCTGGATGCTGTCAAGAGAGAGCTAGATAGGGCTCTTAAAGATAGCGGAGTCAGGGGATATGAGGAGAAGGCAGGAACGGGGTACTGATTGGGGAAGATCAGCCATGATCACATTGAATGGCGGTGCTGGCTCGAAGGGCCGAATGGCCTACTCCTGCACCTATTGTCTATGGTCTATTTAGTCTAGGCTTTAGCTGTAGACTTTAGAGATACAGCATGGTAACGGGCCCTTTGGCCCACCAAGTCCTTGCCGACCAGCGATCTCCACTGCCAAAGACTGGGGTGGAGGCCAGGCCATTGGTTATTTTTAAAGCGGAGATTGACAGGCTCTCGATTAGTGCGGGTGCCAAGAGTTATGGGAAGAAGGCGGGAGAATGGGGTTGAGAGGGAAGAATAGATCAGCTGTGACAGAGGGGACTCAATGGGCCAAATGGCCTCATTTCACTTCTATGACATATGTACTTAGCAACTATCTGGGCGGCAGGGCGGCGGAGCAGTAGAGTCGCTGCCTTACAGCTCCACGGACACGAGTTCGATCCCGACTACGGGCGCTGTCTGTTCAGTTTAGTTTATTGTTGCGTGTACCTCGGTACAGTGAAAAGCTTTTGTTGCGCGCTATCCAGTTGGCAGAACGACCAGGGCTTGCACAGTTAACGGTGCTGTAAGCGCCGTACCGCCGCGCCTCTGTGGCGCCTCATGATGCACGACTCGGTAATTCACTGCCACTTTATTGACACCTGTGCCGAGGTGCAGTGAAATGTTTTTTGCAGGCAATCCTGTCAAACCACACCGCAGACCTCGGTAAGGCCGTGCCCACGTTTCTGGTGCCCACAAAGATTCTAAAGTTCTTCGTATAGTTTTATCTTCTCACCGCGGTGAACCCCGCCCCTCCCTCCCCCCGCTGGGTCAATTTTAGTTCTGGGCGGCCCCTACGTTCTTATAGAAACTTACAAAATTCTTAAGGGGTTGGACAGGCTGGATGCAGGAAGATTGTTCCCGATGTTGGGGAAGTCCAGGACAAGGGGTCACAGTTTAAGGATAAGGGGGAAATCTTTTAGGACCGAGATGAGGAAAATATTTTTCACACAGAGAGTGATGAATCTCTGGAATTCTCTGCCATAGAGGGTAGTTGAGGCCAGTTCATTGGCTATATTTAAGAGGGAGTTAGATGTGGCCCTTGTGGCCAGGGCTGGATTAACCATTAAGCAAAATAAGCACATGCTTAGGGCATCAAGGGAAGGGGGGTACCACAGAAATGGTAAATGGTTTACGGCACAAAAGAAATCACTTTAAACTTGCTAAAATAATATTCGAATTGGTTTATATGATCGGAAGTATACAAAACTAAACATTATTTTCCATCTTACTGTTAGTTTTGTTTCATTTTGAAAAATAAAATTTTATTTTATGGTTTATTATTGTTTATATTTTGATTTACATATATATGGGGGCACCAAAATCTTTTAAGTGCTCAGGGCCTCTATGGGTCTTAATCCGGCCCTGCTTGTGGCTAAAGGGATCAGGGGGTATGGAGAGAAGGCAGGTACAGGATACTGAGTTGGATGATCAGCCATGATCATATTGAATGGCGGTGCAGGCTCGAAGGGCCGAATGGCCTACTCCTGCACCTATTTTCTATGTTTCTATCTTTCTATGTTATGCCCATGCTGACCCATTGGAACGAAACACAGCCCTATATGGTCCAGCAAGACGCATAATACCATTGTATTTTTGTTTGTAGGTGAAACTAAATATTAACCTTGAAAGCAATTAGGACAGTGCAAGTTGGCTTGCGTCCCAGCGTATTGATTCCCATGATAAGAGTTTGCAAGGAGGCAAGTGCTGTGCAAAGAGGTAAGCAAATGAACTTGTAATTCGGGGCCCTGGATCCACGGGTATTGATGAGACTCGATCCTTGCTGTTAGAGTGAAGGTGTACAGCAGAGAGTACATCGACCGGTTGCATCAAGGCCTAGTTCTGCAAGGCTGCTGAAAAGTGACCGACACTGCCCCGGTCCATCACGGCTTCTCACCTCCCCACCATCGAAGGGATTTGCCGGAGTCGCTGCCTCATAAGAGTCTCTTATGTAAGCACACACTCGGGATTAATTTGCCATAGATCTTCACCTTGGAGCTTAGTCAATACTGAGGTGGCCATAAGGTCATAAGAACATAATGTCATGAGGAATAGGAGTAGAATTAGGCCATTCGGCCCATCAAGTCTACTCCACCATTCAATCATGGCTGATCTATCTCTCCCTCCTAACCCCATTCTCCTGCCTTCTCCCCACAACCTCTGACACCCATAGTAATCAAGAATCTGATCTATCTATCTCTGCCTTACAAATATCCATTGACTTGGACCCCACAGGCCTCTGTGGCGATGAACTCCAGTCGGGCAGCATCTCTGGAGAACGTGGAGAGGCGATGAGAGACACAAAATGCTGGAATAACTCAGCGGGTCAGGCAGCCTCTCTGCAGAAGGTGGAGAGGTGACGTTGCGGGTCGGTACCTTTCATCCTCAAATTGGGAGACCAAAACTGCACACAATACTCCAGGTGGGGTCTCACTAGGGCCCCGTACAACTGCTGTGACTCAAAACGTCACTGATCCATGTTCTCCAGCGATGCTGCCTAACCCCCGAGTTACTCCAGCACTTTGGGTGCCTCTTCGCCTCGCCATGTTTGGGGCGGCAGCGTTGCGCAGCGGTAGAGCTGCTGCCTTACAGCGCCGGAGGCCCGGGTTCGATCCTGACTACGGGTATTGCCTTCTCCCCATATCCCCTGACTCCGCTATCTTTAAGAGCCCTATCTAGCTCTCTCTTGAAAGCATCCAGAAAACCGGCCTCCACCGCCCTCTGAGGCAGAGAATTCCACACTCACAACTTTCTGTGTGAAAACGTTTTTCCTCATCTCCATTCTAAATGGCTTATCCCTTATTCTTAAACTGTGGCCCCTGGTTCTGGACTCCCCCAACATCGGGAACATGTTTCCTGCCTCTAGTGTGTCCAAACCCTTAATAATCTTATATGTTTCAATAAGATATCCTTCTAAATTCCAGAGTATACAAGCCCAGCCGCTCCATTCTATCAAAATATGACAGTCCCGTCATCCTGGGAATTAACCTGGTGAACCTACGCTGCACTTCCTCAAGAGCAAGAATGTCCTTCCTCAAATTTGGAGACCAAAACTGCACACAATACTCCAGGTGGGGTCTCACTAGGGCCCTGTACAACTGCAGAAGGACCTCTTTGCTCCTATACTCAATCCTCTTGTTATGAAGACCAACATGCCACTTGCTTCCTTCACCGCCTGCTGTACCTGCATGTTTACATGCTTACTAAAGGAACAATACAAAATGAACACAGATCCAGATGGTTAGTATGAGCTTATTGGGCCGAAGGGCATCTTCCGTGCGGTGACTGTCGCTAGCAGCTGAAGAAAATTTTGCATACATGAAAATCTGCATCTATGGTGCAAATTTCATGCAAAAGAATTCACATTTAAGCTCACTTTAATTTCCTGCAGCAATTATTTAAAATGCAAGCCATGAAGAGATGAATGCCGTGACATCTGTTTGTGAAAGTTTGTGCAGAGAACAGCAAACCTGCTTTCATCTTCCTGTCGTTCAAATGAATTGCTATCGCAACGTTTAAGAAACATTTCGACAGGTACATGGATAGAATATGGAGCGGGATAGAGGCCAAACGCAGGCAGGTGGGACTATAGATGGGACATGTTGGTCGCTGTGGGTAAGTTGAGCCGAAGGGCCTGTTTCCTCACTGTATGACTCTAGTGTAGACAAAAGTGCTGGAGAAACTCAGCAGGTGCGGCAGCATCTATGGAGCGAAGGAAATAGGCAACGTTTCGGGCCGAAACCCTTCTTCAGACTGAAGAAGTATGACTCGATGCTTAGTTTAGATATACAATGCAGAAACAGGCCCTTCGGCCCACTGAGTCTGCACCGACCAGCGCTACCCGCACATCCGAGGGACAATTTTTACATTTATACCAGGCTAATTAACCTACAAACCTGTACGTCTGTGGAGTGTGGGAGGAATCTGAAGACACACGCGGGTCACGGGGAGAACATACAAACTCCATACAGACAAGCACCAGTAGCCAGGATTGAACCCGGGTCTCTGGCGCTGTTATTGATTGATTGATTGATTACTTTATTAATCCCCTTATTCAGGGGAAATTCTGATGTCCTTGCAGCACACTAATAAAAATACAACACAGTATTCATAAAGAAATTCAACACCAAAACATCCCCCCACAGTGATTCCCACTGTGGGGGAAGGCACAAAGTCCAGTCCCCATCCTCTTGTCCACCCATAGTCGGGCCTATTGAGGCTTCCACAGTCGCCACCACGGCGCCCGATGTTCTCGCCGGGTGATGGTACTCCGGCGTCGGGAGAACCCCCAGCAGCTTGGGGTGCCAGGAACGGCCGCCTTCCCACCGAAGCCTGCGGCTTCCAAGCCAACAGACCGCGCCGGACGGAGCTCCGCACACTGGTGATCTCGGCGAGATGTAAGTTCAACGTCGCAGCTGGCCGCTCCGCAGAACCGCGGCACCACGATGTTTTCCTCGGCGGTACCAAGCATACTGGAGTCCCAGTGCGGCGACCCAGGAAAGGCATCGCCCGCTCCGCAATAGCGCTCCAGCGCTGCGCCGCTGCCAATGCCGACGTTCTGCGCCGCCGCCAACGCCGATGTTCTGGCCAGGTCCCCTCAGGGAAACGTCGCTCCAGGACCCGCTGGTAGGCCGCGAGGACAGGTCGAAGACGCTGCTCGGAGGAAGGCAACCCCTCCGACCAGGTAGGGACTTAGAAAAGCAGTTTCCCCCTTCCCCCCCACCACCCCCCTACACATAAAAGATTTAGACCCCCTGACTGTACACTTAACGAACTAAAAATAATAAAAAAGAAGGGGAAAAAACGGACAGCTGCAGGACAGGCAGCCGTTCAGGACAGCGCCTCCTAAGGCAACAAATCCACCGCCGCGCCATCGTGCCGCCCACTCTGACTATGTTATGACTTCAACTTTTAACCTCAGTCAGCTTTTGCAGCCTCTGGTTATTGGTATAAAGAATTCTGCCGAACCTATCTAGAAAAGAACTAACATCAATAGCAATTCATCAAGAGATCTAATGACTTGCTAACAGGTCTAAATTGTGGCATCACAGCATCAAGTTAATTTAGCATAAACATTTGGGCCAAACACAGGCCGGTGGGACTAGTGTAGATGGGACATGTTGGTTGTTGTGGGCAAGTTGGCCCAAAGGGGCCTGTTTCCAATCCGAATGCCTCGATGAATCATTGAGAACAGCCTTCAGGCCAACTTGCCCACACCAGCCAACATGTCCCATCCACACTAGTCCCACCCAAAAAGATCCGCTCTAGTATCTTTGGTCCCACCTGCGTACGTTTGGTCCATCTTCCTCCAAACCTGTCCTATCCATGTGTAAGAATGAACTGCAGATGCTGGTTTAAACCGAAGAGAGACACAAAAAGCTGGAGTAACACAAAAAGGTGGAGTAACTCAGCGGGACAGGCAGCATCTCTGGAGAGAAGGAATGGGAGACCCGATACGTCACCCATTCCTTCTCTCCAGAGATGCTGCCTGTCCCGCTGAGTTACTCCACCTTTTTGTGTCTCTCTTCTGTCCTATCCATCTACCTGGTCGGTGCAGACTCGGTGGGCCGAAGGGCCTGTGTCCGCACTGTATCTCTAAACTAAACTAAGATGGGACATTTTGATACAAGATCACTGAAGGACAAAACATCATATGTGGACAATATTAAAAATACTATTTATTTCAGTCAATTTAAACACCTACGGATCTGAAGTAGTTTCGTGTACAGTGGGGGGGAAGAGCAAAAGTCATTGGTAAACATCAGTAGTGTTAGGTCTAGCGCTGAGAAAAGACTGGAGCACTGCAGAGCTAATGCTCCATGTCCGTACAGGCAAATTCATAAAGGCTCCACTCTGCTTATAACGGAATTCATTTTGGCATCTTCTTAAAACTGGCCTTTACTCGGAGTGAGATTAGTCGCTGAGGAGCATTTCATTCAATGCACTGAAATAAAAACAAGGGAGAATGTTAACTTTGCTGATCATAGTAACCACTCTGACCCGAAACATCACCCATTCCTTTTCTCAGTTCAGTTTTATTTGTCATATGTAGGTTGACACAGGGTCAACGCTACAATGAAATGTTTTTGACAAGACAACGGGTCACCCCAGCAATAATATTAATATGATATTACAAGGATTTTACAATATTCCAGAGATCACGGTGGCGCAGCGGTAGAGTTGCTGCCTTACAGCGATTGCAGCGCCATAGACCCGGTTTCGATCCCGACTACGGGAGCTGTCTGTACGGAGTTTGTCCGTTCTCCGCATGACCTGCGTGGATTTTCTCCGAGATCTTCGGTTACATATCCCAACTCCAAAGACGTGCAGGTTTGTAGGTTACTTGGCTTGGTAGATGTAAAAATTGTCCCTAGTGGGTGTAGGATAGTGTTTTCGCACTGTATCTCTAAACTAAACTAAACTAAACTAAGCTAAACTAGATGCTGCCCATCCCACTGAGCTACTCCAGCTTTTTGTGTCCAACTTCGGTTTAAACCAGCATCTGTAGTTCCTTCTTACGCATTCTTCAGACTAGCTTCACTCAAACTCAGTCTGAAGAAGGGTCTCGTCCCGAAATGTCAACTATTTCTTCTCTCCAGAGAATTCCACAGACTCACAACTTTCTGTGTGAAAAAGTTTTTCCTCATCTCTGTTCTGAATGGCTTACCCCTTATTCTTAAACTGTGGTCCCTGGTTCTGGACTCCCCCAACATCGGGAACATGTTTCCTGCTTCTAATGTGTCCAAACCCTTAATAATCTTATATGTTTCTATAAGATTCCCTCTCATCCTTCCAAATTCCAGAGTCTACAAGCCCAGCCGCTCCATTCTCTCAGCATACGACAGTCCTGCCATCCCGGGAATTAACCTGGTGAACCTACGCTGCACTCCCTCAATAGCATGAATGTCCTTCCTCAAATTTGGAGACCAAAACTGCACACAATACTCCAGGTGGGGTCTCACTAGGGCCCTGTACAACCCAGGTCTCCGGCGCTGTGAGGCAGCAACTCTACCGCTGCGCCACTGTGCCACGAGTTCACCTCTCCATTGACCTGCTGAGTAAACCAGGAGATTTTCATCTCATGTGCCATTTTCTGGTGTTTGCTCAGACAGTGTTTGCCAGTAGATTATTTGGACAGCAGTATTTATTTTGCTCAGAAGATAGACAGAAAATACCGGAGTAACTCAGGGGACAGGGAGCCTCGAGATATAGAAGGGTAAGGTGTGAAAATGACAGAACACAGTGGATGCTGATAAGGAAATGTCATCTGCAGGAAGGAACTGCAGATGCTGGTTTAAACCAAAGATAGACACAAAATGCCAGAGTAACTCAGCGGGACATGCAGCATCTCTGGAGAGAAGGAATGGGTGACATTTTGGGTCGAGACCCTTCTTCGGACTGAGAGTCAGGGGAGAGGGAGACAAAGAGATAAGGAAGGGCAAGGTGTGAGAACGAGACATCAAAGGGGATAGGGATCAAGGAAAATGTAGAATAGATCATTGTTAGCTCGGAGAAGGTGACAACAAAGCAAACAGAGATAAAATGTAATCTGGGTCAGTCAGCCTGGTCAGAGAACTGATGCAGTCTGAAAGAAATGTGATCTGTCGCTTTCACACCTTACCCTTCTATATCTCCCTCTCCCCTGACTCCCGTTCTGAAGCAAAGATCCTACAGCGAGCAAGATGGTCCACTCGAGGAAAAAGACGTAGTACGGTCATGGGCAGATTCACGGGTAATTTTCGGCCCCATTTCCGTAACCGGCTTCCGTCTCCGCACCAAAGATCCCGTAGCGGTGCA
Source organism: Amblyraja radiata (assembly GCF_010909765.2). NCBI lineage: Eukaryota > Metazoa > Chordata > Chondrichthyes > Rajiformes > Rajidae > Amblyraja > Amblyraja radiata. The sequence goes on from NC_045980.1 coordinate 33,790,516, forward strand.
AAGATACTAGCGCGGAGACGGAAGCCGGTTACGGAAACATCCTCGTAAAAATCAAAGTTCTTTGGTAAAAATCTTCTCCTCATTTTCAGAATTATAATTTATTAACAGGAACTGTTCCCCCGCAACGTTGATTACACTGCAAGTCGGGTCCGGTTACGGAAATGGATGAAAAAAAGGCCCCCGTTCCGCTCCGTTGCGTACTACACGTCAGCCCATTGCATTTAGCAGGAGTGGTCTCTCTTGCTCCGCGATAGGATCTTTGGTCTGAAGAAGGTCTTGCTCCTTTTCTCCAGAGATGCTGCCTGTCCCACTGTGTGCCCTGTTACTCCAGCACTTTGTGTTCTCATTATCCTGAGCTGATGTTCCCCAGACTCGGACTCCCTCTGCAGGAGAAACATCTTCACAGCATGTTCTCTCGTCTTTGGTTTAAACTTTGGAGATACAGCACGGAAACAGGCCCTTCGGCCCGCCGAGTCCACGCCAACCAGCAAACACCCCGTACACTAGCACTATCCTACACGCACGTGGGACAATTTACAATTCTATTTTACGGGAGCCATTTAACGTACAAACCTTGGAGCGTGGGGGGGAAACCAGAGCACCCGAAGAAAACCCACGCGGTCGCGGGGAGAATGGACAAACCCCGCCCAGCCAGCACCCGTAGCCAGGGTCGAGCCCGGGTCCCTGGCGCCGTGAGGCGGCAACTTTACCGCTGCACCACCGTGCTGTCAAGCCCCTCAGAATATTGCACCCTTCAGGAAAAATACCCTCCAGTTTTTCTCATTTCCAGAGAGTTTATGTTTGAATGAAGATGAATGATAGCAGGTTTCACAATATTGATTAGAGACCCGTGCAAAAGTCACTGTTCGTAACATCATGCAAAACGTCACTGAAAGTCAGCATGTAACAGGGATTACATGCTTTAATGGCTATGACTGTAGCATTGTTGTGCCTCGCGGCTAATTAGCTTCCTGCTACTCATGAATTTTAGGAATCTTAAGAAGTTAATTTTGTTTTTTACCTGAGATCAATTTCTCCGTCTTTCTCCTTGTCCAATAACTCACTCAGCTTTTGCTGTTCCATGTCATTTAAGGGGACTCTGGCATTCTGAAACAGAACAATTTTAATCATGATATCGTTAAGACATTAAGTCTGGTTCAGCCTCATTCCTTCCGCCAAACAAGATTTCATTCTGCACGGCTGCGATTTCTCATGTCAAGGCTTTTAATGATGCTTCTTCTTGCTTATGGCGTGCACAGCCTAAAGTTGTTGGACAACTTGTTCTATTTGATCTTACTTGATTGTGCACGCCGGGTTGATTGCATTCGTCGAAACAGGGCGGACCACGTGAAGGTTGCAATCTCCCACCCCTTAATGATGCTGAAGGTAAGGCATATGGATATGCAGGGAAAGGAGGATATGAGTTAGACAATAGACAGTAGGTGCAGGAGGAGGCCATTTGGCCCTTCGAGCCAGCACCGCCATTTAATGTGATCATGGCTGATCATCCACAATCAGTACCCCGTTCCTGCCTTCTCATCATATCTCTGTGCAAATTGTTGTGTTTTTTTTTGGTTCTATAGTCCTTCAACTAGAAAGGACACAAAGCGCTGGAGTAACTCAGAGGGTCAGGCAGAATTACTGGAGAACATGGATAGGCGACGTATCGGGTCAGAACCCTTGCTAGGATAACAGAGCACTGGAACAGCCGATGTATACAGAGTTTGTACGCTCTCCCTGTGACCGTGTGGGTTTTCTCCAGGTGCTCTGGTCCCCTCCCTCACTCCAAAGACAGCGATTGTGGCATGTGTAAGGAACGGGCAGGAGGAGGAATACAGGAACTTGACCAGTTCCTTTTGTGCCTGGAGTGAAGAGAACTGTCTCACCCTGAACACAACAAAGACTAAAGAGATGGTGGTTAACTTTGGCAGGTCCAAGCTCCCCCTTCAGCCGGTCAACGCTGCAGGGGCTGACATTGAGGTGGTGCAGACATATAAATACCTTGGAGTGCACCTTGATAACAAATTGGACTGGTCTGTCAACTCTGACTCCCTCTACAAAAAAGGCCAGAGCAGACTCTTTTTCCTCAGAAGGCTCAAATCCTTCAATGTGTGTAATGATATGCTGCACATGTTTTACAACACAGTGGTTGCAAGTGTTATTTTCTACGCTGTTGTCTGCTGGGGCAACAGCATTAGTGCAAAAAACAACAAGAAGCTGGTCAAACTGGTTAAACGAGCTAGCTCAGTGCTGGAGGGGAGAGTAGACTCTGGGATGGATGTGCTTGAGAGGCGTATGAGGCACAAGGTGCAGGTCATCCTGAAAAACCCCGGGCATCCCCTCCATGTAATTCTGGAGAGTCAAAAGAGCACTCGGAACAACAACCGGCTCCTCTCCCTGCCCTGTAGAACGGAGCGGTTCAGGAGATCCTTCACCCCTGCAGCCATTAGATTTTATAATTCGGCCCGCTAGGCTGTAGGGGGATGCATTTTGCAATTTTTAATTTTTAATTGTTAATTATTGGTCTTTTTAAGTATTTATTGCTCTCAGGTAGTGTCCACATTGTATTCTATGTATTTTCTGTCTGCGTTCGTTTTGAATCTGTGGGTTTGTTGGTTGGGGGCTTCTGGACATCTGAATTTCCCTGAGGGGATCAATAAAGTATTTATTATTATTATTATTATTATTATTATTATTATTATTAAGACGTGCAGGTTTGTAGGCTAATTGGCTTTGGTAAAATTGTGCATTGGCACTAGTGCGTAGTATAGTGCTAGTGCACGGTGTGATCGCTGGTCGGCGCAGACTCGCTGGGCCGAATGGCCTGTTTCATCCTATCTCCCTGCGTGTCCCTTATCATGTATCTAAACCCTGAATGGCTCGATTGTAATCATGTATTGTTTAGTTTAGTTTAGTTCCGAAATACAGTGTGGAAACAGGCCCTTTGGCCCACCAGCGATCCCCGCACACTAACGCTATCCTACACCCACTAGGGACACTCACCAAGCCAATTAACCTACAAACCTGCACGTCTTTGGAGTGTGGGAGGAAACCGAAGATATCGGAGAAAACCCACGCAGGCCACGGAGGGAACGTACAAACTCCGTACAGACAGCATCCATAGTCGGGATTGAACCCGGGTGTCCGCGCTGCATTCGCTGTAAGGCAGCAACTCTACCGCTGCGCCATCGTGACCGCCCTATTTGTCCCTAAATTGTCTTTCCCCTGACTGGACAGCATACCACAAAAGCTTTTTGCTGTACCTCGGTACACGTGACCATAAACTGGACTGATGCTCGGTGTATCTGTATCCTTTCATATGTCTGTCTAATTGTCTCACAAACATTACAGACACTAAACACTGATGGAGTTTCTGAGGAAGACTGCTTCACTGTATTCTGGTTTGTGCCGGATGCAGTGACATACTGACCTTCAGTCCCTCTTGGAATTTACGCAGCTTGATGGGCCTGTTCTCCACGAGATCGAATGCGTCCAAGAAATGCTCTGCCTGCAGCTGGTTCTCCTTCATGAATTCCTTCAGTTTAGTAAGCGGATCAGCCTGTGACAAGAAACGTGGTCATCAGCGTCAGCAGGAGAGTGCTCTATTCCCTCAATGCCCACAGCAGGCAGCACGGTGGGTGTTGAGGGAAATTTACCCCAGGTTGGGAACCGTTGATCTACCTCAATGATGACCCTCGGACGATCCATGATCGGACTTTGCTGGCTTCACCTTGCACTAAACGTTATCATGTATCCATACACTGTAAACGGCTCGATTGTAATCATGTATTGTCTTTCCGCTGACTGGATGGTAGAAAAAGTATTTCACTGTACCTCGGTACATGTGACAATAAACTAAACTGAACTAAAAATAACATGTCTATCTTTGTATAGCGTAGCATCTGCAGTTCTTTTTTTTGATTATGATATTTTTTCTTACAATATTTTATTCCCCTGCACCTGAGAGTTGTGAGCCTGTGGAATTCTCTGCCTCAGAGGGCGGTGGAGGCAGGTTCTCTGGATGCTTTCAAGAGAGAGCTAGATAGGGCTCTTAAAGATAGCGGAGTCAGGGGATTGAATGGCGGTGCTGGCTCGAAGGCCCGAATGGCCTACTCCTGCACCTATTGTCTATTACATTTTAGTGCAATTTGAATTTCTTACTTTATAACTTTGATTAGATGTGGTAGATGCGTGGAAGCCAGTGTTCGGGATCACTGATTCAGAGGCATGAATACAGAGACACGGTATGACAATAATTGATGGTGGACATGAAAAACTGGAGTAACTCAGCGGGCCAGGCAGCATCTCTGGAGAAAAGGAATGGGTGACATTTCGGGCCGAGACCCTTCATCGGGCTGCCTGTCCCGCTGAGTTACTCCAGCTTTTTGTGTCTATCTTCGGTTTAAACCAGCATCCGCAGTTCCTTCGAGATGCTTGAGATTTTCACACAGAGAGTTGTGAGTCTGTGGAATTCTCTGCCTCAGAGGGTGGTGGAGGCCAGTTCTCTGGATGCTTTCAAGAGAGAGCTAGATTGGGCTCCTAAGTATAGCAGAGTCAGGGGATATGGGGAGAAGGCGGGAACGGGGTACTGATTGGGGATTATCAGCCATGCTTGAAGGGCCTGAATGGCCTACTCCTGCTAGCTTGAAGGGCTGAATGGCCTACTCCTGCACCTATTGTCTATTGTCTAATAGGTAATGTCATTTCATTGATCCCTAAACATTTCTATCGGTAACAAAACAAGAGCAAATTTTTCACTTCAACTCCCCCTCCCATTCCCAATCCGACCTCTCTGTCCTGGGTCTCCTCCATTGCCAGAGTGAGCAACAGCGGAAATTGGAGGAACAGCACCTCATATTCCGTCTGGGGTCCTTGCGTCCTTATGGCATTAACATTGAATTCTCCCAATTTGGCTAGCCCGTGCTGTCTCCTCCCCTTCCTTCACCCTCTAGCTGTCTCCTCCCACCCTCCCATCCGCCCGCCCTCGGGCTCCTCCTCCTCCTCCCCTTTTCCTTCTTTCTTTCCCCACCCGCCATCAGTCTGAAGAAGGGTTTCGGCCCGAAACGTCGCCTATTTCCTTCGCTCCATAGATGCTGCTGCACCCGCTGAGTTTCCCCAGCAATTGTGTGTACCTTTTTACCTTAGATCTTGGTTTTTTAAACTGATCCAAATTCCTCTCATGTTTCACTTCCAGATTTGGAACCTGTTCTTTTACGCTATTGAACAAGTCCGCAAAATCGTTATTAACTGTGATATCCTGAAAGAAATAGAGGGGATCAGTGTCACCTTACTCAGCAGACACTTAAAGACAGTTTCAAGTGGAACACAGTTACTTTAGAGATACAGCGCGGAAACAGAACCTTCGTCCCCCCCCCCCCCCCCCAAGTCCAGCCATCACCCCGTACATTGGTACCACCCTACACACTAGGGACAATTTACAATTTTACCAAAGCAAATTTACCTGCAAACCTGTACGTCTTTGGAGTGTGGGAACTCCCAGATAAAAATCGGATACAGAGGGTTTAGAGGGGTATGGGAAATGCAGGTAGGTGGACTAGAGGAGATGGAGCTCCTTGGCTGGCATGGAGAAGTTGGGCCGAAGGGCCTGTTTCCGTGCTGTGTGACTCTATGGGTGGGTTACATGCGTCTCCAATGGATAATGGGATACAGTGGAAGTAGGTGCTAGACACTGATCTGATCCCACGCCAAATTTCCAACATTGGGACCATTACAAAAGATCTTGAATGGCGGTGCTGGCTCGAAGGGCAGAATGGCCTACTCCTGCACCTACTCTCTATTGTCTATCTTCAGTATCGAATTTCTCATGGACACTAGAAACGCTTTATTCTTTCCACTTCTACATAGTGGGAGAGTCTAGGGCCAGAGGTCAGAGCCTCGGACATTCCGTTAGGAAGGAGATGGGGAGGAATTTCTTTCATCAGAGGGTGGTGAATCGGTGGCAGTCATTACCACAGAAGGCTGTGGAGGCCAAGTCAATGGATATTTTTAAGGCAGAGATTCTTGATTAGTTCGGGTGTCAGGGGTTATGGGGAGAAGGCAGGAGAATGGGGTTACGAGGGAGAGATAGATCAGCCAGCTTTCAAGAGAGAGCTAGATAGGGCTCTTAAAAATAGCGGAGTCAGGGGATATGGGGAGAAGTCAGGAACGGGGTACTGATTGGGGATGATCAGCCATGATCACATTGAATGACGGTGCTGGCTCGAAGGGCCGAATGGCCTACTCCTGCACCTATTGTCTGTTGAATGGTGGAGTAGACTTGATGGGCCGAATGGCCTAATTCTGCACCTATTCCTTATGAAGCGCCGATGCATGCATTATAGCTGAAACAATGGGATTACATCCAAATGCATTTTGCAAAACAATTATCACCACTACTGCACACTCAGATTAGATGCATCATTTCACAGTAGATGTATTCCCAATGTAAACACATGCAACAGGCTTTCTAGCTAACAGTTCTATTTTGATGTTTAGGAGGGAACTGCAGATGCTGGAAAATCGAAGGTAGACAAAAGTGGTGGAGAAACTCAGCGGGTGCAGCAGCATCTATGGAGCGAAGGAAATAGGCAACGTTTCGGGACGAAACCCGGAAGGGTTTCGGCCCGAAACGTTGCCTATTTCCAGAAGGGTTTCGTCCCGAAACGTTGCCTATTTCCTTCGCTACATAGATGCTGCTGCACCCGCTGAGTTTCTCCACCACTTTTGTCTACCTTCGATATCAGGAACTTCTCAAAGAACACCACAATACTTACAGAGAAGTCCAATGACTTTATGGCACTTTTAGCGTTGTCTTTGACAGCTTTCAATATCGCGTAACATCCAGCGCTCTGCATTGGATTCCGGGCCATCTATGAACATCGATAAACTTTAAACATACAGTTTCTTCCCGGCTGCTATCAGGCAACCGAGCCATCCTATCACCAGCTGGAAAGCAGTCCTGAGCTACTATCTACTGTACTTCATTGGAGACCCTCAGACTATCTTTAGGGACGACAGATGGCACAATGGGCTAAGTGTTCGGCTGGCAACCGGAAGGTAGCCGGTTCGAATCTCGCTTGGAGTGCATACTGTCGTTGTGTCCTTGGGCAAGACACTTCACCCACCTTTGCCTGTGTGTGAATGTGTGTGAATGATTGGTGGTGGTCGGAGGGGCCGTAGGCGCAGATTGGCAGCCACGCTTCCGTCAGTCTGCCCCAGGGCAGCTGTGGCTACAGAAGTAGCTTACCACCACCGAGTGTGACTGAGGAGTGAATGAATAATGCGATGTAAAGCGCCTTGAGTATTAGAAAGGCGCTATATAAATCCCATCCATTATTATTATTATTATTATTATCTTTAATCAGACAATACTTTATCTTGACTTTATCTTGCACTAAATGTTATTCCCTTCACCATGTATCTGTATGTTGTGGATGGCTCAGTAGTAATCATGTATTGTCTTTCTGCTGACTGGTTAGCACGCAACTAAAAGCTTTTCACTGTACCTCGGGACACGTGACAATAAACTAAACGAAACTAAAAAAAGTCTCGATCTGAAACGCCACGCATTCCTTCTCTCCAGAGATGCGGCCTGTCCCGCAGAGGTACTCCAGGATTTTGTGTCTATCTTCATCTTAAACTAATTATTTGATATAGTGAATGGCATAGTCGCATTATATAGACGGAGGCATTATAAAGATGGAGGTGAAGCGACACTTGTCGCTTTTCCTCCACCCTCGACTCCATCCACGGACCCAAGCAGTCTTTCCAGGTGAGGCAGAAGTTCACCTGCACCTCCTCCAACCTCATCTATTACATCTGCTGTTCCAGGTGTCAACTTCTCTACATCGGCAAGACCAAGCGCAGGCTCGGCGATCGCTTCGCCCAGCACCTCCGCTCACTTCGCACTAACCAACCTGATCTCCCGGTGGCTCAGCACTTCAACTCCCCCTCCCATTCCAAATCTGACCTTTCTGTCCAGGGCCTCCTCCATGGCCAGAGTGATGCCGGCGCAAATTGGAGGAGCTTGGGTAGTTTACACCCCAGCGGTATGAACATTGACTTCTCTAATTTCAGATAGTCCTTGCTTTCTCCCTCCTTCCCCTCCCCCTTTCCAGCTCTCCCACAGCCCACTGTCTCCGCCTCTTCCTTTCTTTATCCCCCCCCCCCCCCCCGCCATCAGTCCGAAGAAGGGACTCGACCTGAAATGTCGCCTATCACTTCTCTACATAGATACTGCCTCACCCGCTGAGTTCCTCCAGCATTTCTGTCTACCTTCTGCCGCATTATAAAGAGTCATTCGATTACCATACCTGCTCATCAGCACACTTACATTCAGGTCAATGAGAGTGGCATTGCTCCTCAATCCCAAGGATAACAACACAGCTCCTTCCACAGAAATACGATTATTACTGCAAAACAAAATCAAACTCAAAATGTTGGCGCTGACCTGTGCGCGGCTGCCCAGCCAGCAGCTGTCCGTCTTTTCATCTTTTTTTTTAATTTTAGTTAGTTAAAGTGTTTTTGTTTCTGGAGTTCTAGACTTTTTTTGTGGAGGGGGGTGGGGGAAGGGGGAAACTACCTTTCAGGGTCCCTACCTGGTCGGAGAGGCAGCTTTTCTCCGGGCTGCAGTTTCGACCCGTCCTCGCGGCCTACCAGCGGGCCTGGAGCGGCGTTTCCTGTCGGGGACCGCCCAGAACCACGGCTTCGGCAGCGGCACAGCGCTGGAGCGCTATCGTGGAGCGGGCGATGCCTTGCCCGGGTAGCCGCGCTGGAGCTGAAGACCGCCGGGAACAACATCGCGGAGCCTGCGGGTCTGAGGAGCGGCCGGCCGCGGGCAGCAGCGCTGACTTTACACCGGGAGCCTGGGATCTCGCGACGAGATCGCCAGTGGTGGAGCTCCAACCGGCGCGGCCTTGTCGGCTTCGGAAACCGCGGCCTCCAGTACGGAAGCGGCCGTTCCAGGTGTCCCAAGCCGCTGTGAGGACTCTCCCGACGCCGGAGCACCATCACCCGGCGAGAACGGCCAGGAACATCGGGCCTCCGTAGATGCAACTGTGGAGGCCTCAATTGGCCCAACTATGGGTGAACTGGGGTTGGGGACTGGACTTTGTGCCTTCCCTCATGGTGGGAGCCATTGTGGGGGGATGTTCTTTATGTTTAAATCTCTTATTAATGTTATGTCTGTATTCTTTCTTTATGTGCTGCATTGGCAAGAAGCATTTCACTACACCTAGGTGTATGTGACCAATAAATAACCTTTGAACCTTTTTTTGAACCTTTGATCTCAGACCAGCACGTTGGTACGTAGAAGAGTTTCGCATGTTTTGTGGATCAAACCTGTAAGTTAACGTCGTGGAGGGACTGCCGAGAATTGAGGGGGACCACGGATATAAAAACGTGTTAAAAATGGGGTTGTGTTGAAATAGGGATACTCGTGACATTGTCGGCGCCCTTTGTGTGGCCACTCTTTGCATACCGTGGGTACGCAAAACAAAGACTGGCATGTGATTTGTCACATGTGACTGAAGTATCATTCGGTGGCAGACAAAAATGCTGGAGAAACTCAACGGGTGAGGCAGCATCTCTGGAGAGAAGGAATGGGCGAGACCCTTCTTCAGACTGATGTCAGGGGAGGGGGCGGGACAAAGATAGAATGTAGGCGGAGACAGTGAGACTAGTGGGACAACTGGGAAGGGGAAGGGGATGGAGAGAGAAAGCAAGGATTATCTGAAATTAGAGAAGTCAATGTTCATACCGTTGGGGTGTAAACTACCCAAGCGAAATATGAGGCGCTGTTCCTCCAATTTGCTCACTCTGACAATGGAGGAGGCCCAGGACAGAAAGGTCAGATTGGGAATGGGAATTGTCCCTAGTGTGTAGGGGAGTTGAAGTGCTGAGCCACCGGGAGATCAGGTAGGTTAAGTTCCTCCAGCACTTTGTGTCTATCTTTAGGATGAATAACCAGTTTGCTTTTGCTGGCAAACACAAAATGCTGGAGTAACTTAGCAGGGCAGTCAGCATCTCTGGCGAGAAGGAATGGGTGACGTTTCGGGTCAGGCCAAGAAGGGTCTCGACCCGAAACGCCACCCATTCCTTCTCCCCGGAGATGCTGACAGCCCCGCTGAGTTACTCCAGCACTTTGCGTCTATCTTCGATGTAAACCAGCATCTGCAGTTGCTTCCTACACAGTTTTGTTGCGAATCTCGTTGCGCTTATGTGCAATGACAATAAAAGATATTATTATTATTGTTTGTTTTTGCCGCTGTTGATTGAAGGAGAATTTCACACCAGAGGCCTGGAGGACTGCTTCCACTCTGAATAAGACCAAAGGAACACCTAAAACCCACCAAAATAACTGCCAGACGTCTGACTCAAGGAAGCGTACATCCACCAAAGCAACCCTAAACCAGGCTTTGAAATCATAATGGAGGCACAAGAGACTGCGGGTGATGGAATCATGAGCAAGACTCTAAGTACTGGAGGAACTCAGTGGGTCAGGCAGCCACGGGAAAGGAACGGATAGGTAACGTTTTGGATTAGGGCTCTTCTTCCGATTGAGAAAGGGTCCCCAACTCTATTCCCTGCCCAGATGTTGCCCGACCTGCTGAGCTACTCCGGCACTTTGTGCTTCGTTCACGATTCCCACATCTACATTCTACACCCGGACAACTTTACCACGTCAAAAAAAGGAAAAGAATGGAAACATCGGTGCACCTGATATTGAGATACTCTAGAACATTGTTGACTTTAAGTGCTTCTCCAAGAGCTTTCGCCCCTTCATTCCCAAATCCGTTATAGGACAAATCCAGCACTCTGAGATAAATGTTATCCTGCAGGAGAGAAAATAGGAAAGAAAATAACCAACTACAAGGGCTAGAGGGTCTAAGCCAGTGGTTCCCAACCTTTTTTTGGCCATGCCCCACCTAATCACCTCTAAAATCCTGATGCCCCCCCCCCCCCATATTTTAGCACGAGCAGACAAAGAAATAATTCTCAGAAAATGGAATTTACTTAAAATAGCATCTGAAACATAAATTACATATGTTTACCTGATGCCCTCCTTAAAAATCAAATTGCCCCCCTGTGGGGCGTACGCCCCACGTTGGGAACCACTGGTCTAAGCTAAAGGGAGACTGGGACTCTATTCCTTGGAGCGCATGAGGATGAGGGAGGTGTATAAAATCACGAGAGGAATAGATCAGGTAAATGCACAGAGTCTCTCGCCCAGAGTAGAGGAATCGAGGGCCAGAGAACAGAGGTTTGAGGTGAAGGGGAAAACTTTTAACAGGAGTCTGATGGGTAACTTTTTCACACAAAGGGTATGGAACAAGCTGCCAGAGGAGATAGCTGAGGCTGGGACTATCCCAATGTTTAAGAAATTGTTGTATAGATACATGGATAGGACAGGTTTGGAGGGATATGGTCCAAACACAGGCAGGTGGGACTAGTGTAGCTGGGACATGTTGGTCGGTGTGGGCAAGTTGGTCCGAAGGGCCTGTTTCCACGCCGTATGTCTCTATGACTCGTGTAGGAAGGAACTGCAGATGCTGGTTTACACTGAAGATCGACACAAAAAGCTGGAGTAAGTCACCGGGACAGGCAGCATCTCTGGAGTGAAAGAATGGGTGGAGTTTCGGGTTGAGATCCTTCTTCAGACTGGTTAGGGATAAGGGAGACGAGAAATATAGGCGATGTTGTAGAGAGATAAAGAACAATGAATGAAAGATATGCAAAAAAGTAATGATGATAAAGGAAACAGGCCATTGTTAGCTGTTTTGTTAGGTGACATGGGTGGGGGAAGGGAAGAGAGAGAGGGAATGCCGGGGCTACCTGAAGTTAGAGAAAACAAAATTCATACCACTGGGCTGTAAATTGCCGAAGCGAAATAATTCACGTTCTCCCCGTGACCTGCGTGGGTTTTCTCCAGGATCTCCGGTTTCCCCCCACACTCCAAACACGTCCAGGTTTGTAGGTTAATTGGATCGGTATAATTGTAAATTGTCCCGTGTGTGTGTGTGTGTAGGATAGTGCAAGTGTGCGGGGATCGCTGGTGGGCGCGGTGGAGTTGCTGCCTCTCAGCGGCAGAGACCCGGGTTCGATCCTGACTACAGTTGCTCGTCTGTACGGGGCTTTGTACGTTCTCCCCGTGACCCGCGTTGGGTTTTCTCCGAGATCCTCGGTTTCCTCCCACACTCCAAAGACCTACAGGCTTGTAGCTCAATTGGCTTGGTATTAAATGTCTTCCCCAGTGTGTGTAGGATGGTGCAGGGATCGCTGGTCGGCGCGGAGTGAGGGACTGTTTCCGTGCTGTATCTCTAAACTAAACTAAATGTATCAACCCCTCTCTTCAACATAGTTAAAGGCTAATTGTCTGCTGCCTTGCAGTACCTACCTTGAGGCCTTCTGCTATTCCTATGCATCCCTTGCCACGTATACAGTTCCAACTCAGGTTTAGTTCCTGCAGCCCAGTATTTTCTCCAATCGCCATTCCCAGCTCATTTCCTTGGAAAGTAACAAATGAATTAGTAAACCAAAACAACTTAATAAAACCTAATAAACTGCTTCTCTGGGATATGTACGTACATATAATGCTGGAGCCATTCTTGTCCCTCTTCATTAGTTTCCAGAGGCTTTGGATGATTAAGAAGAGATTGAAGAGGATGGTCCTCCCTGAAGTGTGTTTAGACTTTAGAGATACAGCGTGGAAACAGACCCCTCCGTCCCACCAAGTCCACGCCGACCAGCGGTCACCCTGTACACTAGCACTATCCTACACACACCAGCGACAATTTACAATTAACAGCAGCCAATTAACCTACAAACCTGTACGGCTTCGGGGTGTGGGAAGAAACCGGAGCACCCGGAGGCAACCCACGTGGTCACAGGGAGAACGTGCAAACTCCGTAGGGGCAGCACCCGTAGTCAGGATCAAACGTAGGACTCTGGCGCTGTGAGGCAGCAACTCTACCGCCGCGCCACTGTGCCGCCCCTTTACGTTCTTAGTTCTCAGGTCTGAATAAGGATTCCGACCCAAAAGGTCTCGCATTCTTTTCCCCCAGAGATGCTGCCCGACCCGCTGAGTAACTCCAGCACTTTGTGTCTGTCTTAGTTCTTTTAGTCCAGTTTCGGGTGGAAGATTGCAATCTTCACGTGGTTCGCCCTGTTTCGGAGAATGCAATCAATCCGGCGTGCACAATCAAATAGAAAAAAGTTGTCCTACAACTTTAGGCTGTGCACGCCATAGGGAAGAAGAAGTCCAGTTTAATGAAGACAAGTGGGAGAGTCTGGGACCAGAGGGCACAGCCACAGAATAATAGGACGTACCTTTAGAAAGGAGATAAGAAGGAATTTATTTAGACAGAGGGTGTGAATCTATGGAGTTCCACTGCCACAGAAGACTGTGGAGGCCAAGTCAATAGATATGGGGACTGGACATTGTGCCTTCCTCCACAGTGCTATCCACTGTGGGGGGATGATTTTTTTGTTTAATTGTAGTCCTGTAAGTCTGTGTCCAAGATGGCTGCCGTGAAGAGAGAGTGGACGCTGGCGCGCTTTGGCTGCCGCTGCTCTCTCTTCACATTGTGTTTTTGATTTTCTGTTTTTGGATTGAATTCTGTTTTTAATTTGTGTCTCTGTGATGTCTTTATTACTTGTTATATTCCGATCATATGTTATTCCGATTACTATGTAAGGTGTCCTTGAGACGTCTGAAAGGCGCCCATTAAATAAAATTTATTATTATTATTATTAATAGATATTTTTAAGGTGGAGATTGACAGATTCTTGATTAGCAAGGGTGTCTGGGGTTATGGGGCGAAGGCAGGAGAATGGAATTGAGAGGGAAAGATTGATCAGCCATGATTGAATGGCGGAGTAGACTTGATGGGCCTAATTCTGCTCCTAAAACTCATGAGCTTATGAACTATACATTAGTATGGGCCGAGAAGTCATGCAATGCACAGAAACAAAGGGAAGAGTTTTCGATCTTGGGGGCAATATTCTTGACTTTGCACTATTATTGTCTATTTATTTGTTACCAGTTTTACAGCGTGGGTTTTCTCCGGGTCTCCGGGTTCCTCCCAGACTCCGATGACATACCTGTTTGTAGGTTCATTGGCTTCGATAAAAGATTGTAAATTGTCCCTAGTGTTCAGGATAGCGCTAGTGTACGGGGATCGCTGGTCGGCAATGGCCAGAGAACGGGGTTGAGAGGGAAAGATAGATCAACCATGATTGAATGGCGGAGTGGGCTTGATGGGCCGAATGGCCTTATTCTGCTCCTAGATCGTATGAACAAGAAGACAGGATTGCTGAAAATAAAAGCTGTTAGGCATATGTCGCACAGCCCTACCTAGAGTATTGCTGATTTTGTTGTGGCTCAGGTCTAAGAACTGCAACTTGAGCGAGTTGCTTATAGCTTCAGCCAGGTATGCAGCAGCATGGTCATCAAAATTATTTCCAGAGAGGGCAATCCTGACCAGAATTGTGTTCTCTATGAGCATGGTGCTGATTGCTCGAGCCCCATCAGTTCCCAGTTGATTGTCGGATAAGTCAACTTCTACATTAATAGAAAGAAAGGCATTTTGTTATTTGATTTGCTCAAAAAAAGGCTCGATGGTGAATTAATAATCTTAAATAGACACAAAAAGTTGGAGTAACTCAGCGGGACGAGCAGCATCCCTGGAGAGAAGAATGGGTGACGTTTCCGGTCAAGACCCTTCTTCAGACTCGATTATTATATAATCGACTCAACTATTAATAATCTTTCTGTGTTAATAATGTATTTTATGTTTTAATATTTAAAAGGCAAAACCTTCGTAATCGGTTCATATCCAGTGCATACGACAAACGATTCCGATTCCGATTCAATTTTAATTGTCATTGTCAGTGTACAGTACAGAGACAACGAAATGCATTTAGCACAATCCTGCTAAGTTTAGAGATGTAAATCTTGCCCCATCTGGATAAATGTGTAGGAAGGAACTGCAGATGCTGATTTACACTGGAATTTGACACAAAATGTTAGAGTAACTAACCGGGACAGGCAGCATCGCTGGAGAGAAGTTGGGTGATGTTTCGGGTCGAGACACTTCTTCAGACAAAGGGTCTCGACCCGAAACGCCACACATTCCTTCCCTCCAGAGACGCTGCCCATCACGCTGAGTTACTCCAGCATTTTGTGTCCATCTCCCATCCAGAGACACCTGTGCAAGAGTACTTAATGCTGCCTCGGGAAAGCAGCCGGCATAAGAAGGGTCTCGACCCGAAACATCACCTGCTCCTTTTCTCCAGAGATACTGCCCGACCCTATAGGTTACTCCCGTCTACAATCAAAGACTTGTCCCACCTCGGTCATTCCTTCTTCCCGCTTCGGGTAAGATCATCTCTGACCCCTCTCACCCTGGCCACAAACTCTTTGAATCGCTTCCCTCTGGAAGGCGACTCCAGACTGTCAAAGCTGCCACAGCCAGACATAAAAACAGCTTTTTTTCCCCACGAGCAGTAGCTCTACTCAATAACCAAAATTCTGTAGACTCCTTTTGCTCTGGTATTTTATTTAATTCACATGTTTAATCGATAATGTTTTATTATTAATATTTAATGTTTTATGTGTCATTCCTAAACGTCACTGTATGTCATGTTGTCACTTGCGGGCGGTGCACCAAGGCAAATTCCTTGTTTGTGAATATATTTGGCCAATAAACTTATTCATTCATTCATTCCATTGGGCAGAAGACGCAGAAGCTTGTAAGCGTGCACCACCAAACTCAGGAACTGTTTCTTCCCCTCTGTTATTAGGCTTTGGAACAGATTATCCATAAGCTCGAGGTGTCCAATTCACCTCTAACCCATCGCGGACATTGGACTTTGTCTAAGGAACCGGTGCACCACAATGCTGAGAACTATATTCTGCACTCTGTATCTTCCAGTACAGAAGCGGCCGTTCCAGGTGTCCCAAGCCGCGGAGAGGACTCTCCCGACGCCGGAGCACCATCACCCGGCGAGAACGGCCTGGAACATCGGGCCTCCGTAGAGGCAACTGTGGAGGCCTCAATAGGCCCGACTATGGGTGAACTGGGGTTGGGGACTGGACTTTGTGCCTTCCCTCATAATGGGAACCATTGTGGGGGGATGTTTTTTATGTTCTAAAACTCTTATTAATGTTATGTCTGTTCTTTTTTTATGTGCTGCAAAATGGCAATAAGCATTTCACTACACCTAGTGTGTATGTGACTAATAAAGTACCTTTGATACCTTTCCCCTTTGCTCTACCTATTGTGCTTGAGTTTGGTTTGATCATGTGATCATTGGATTGCATGCAAAACAAAGCTTTTCACTGTACCTCGGTACAGGTGACAATAGTAAACCTAAACCTCTCAGTAAAGGTCACGAGATAGCCGGGTCTCTGGCGACGAAAGACACCAACGCTATTGTACGGTATGGTTCATTTGTGCGGTATGGTACTTTATTTGGCACCTGTACCGAGGTACAGTGAAATTCACTTCTGTATACAGTTCAGTACAAGCATCACTATACATAAGCACTTAGATACATCTTAGATAAGCATCTCAGATACAGTATAAGTGCATAACAGTAGTACACTGAGACAGAAAACGGAGTCGCCAATTTGGCACCATTTTCAAGTCCCAGTTATAAATTTAGTTTAGTTTAATTTAGTTTAGAGATACAGCGCGGAAACAGGCCCTTCGGCCCACCGAGTCCGCGCCGACCAGCGATCCCCGCACATTAACACCATCCTACAAACACTAGGGGACAATTTCACATTTTTTACCAAGGCAATTAACCTACAAATGTACGACTTTGGAGTGTGGGAGGAAACCCACGCAGGTTACGGGGGGAACGTTCAAATTCCGTACAGACAGCGCCCGTAGACAGGATCGAACCCGGGTCCCTTGCGCTGTGAGGCAGCGACTCTACCCGCTGCGCCACCACGCCACCCTGCAGATTGAAGGCAAAATGTAAAGGTGGTTAAACCTGTAATGTAACAGTTTTCCTTCAGCATCTCGGCAATTGCTTTGGCTCCCCCTGCCTCCATCCAGTTATCCTTCAGATTCATCTTCAGGACAGTGGTGTTGGTTATCAGAGACACGGCAATAGCTTTGGCCCCCTGAAAACAACAATGACAACAACAACAAAATTAAGTGGTAAACTTCTTCATTGCCAATAAGAACAGCGAGAAAAGGTCCTTCAAATAAAAGTACTGAGTAGATGTTGTTCTAACCTGAGGTCCAAGTCCATAATGCATTAAAGACAGTTCTGGATTGGCCATGTTTCGTACAAAATAGGAGATTGGTACCACTCCATACATTTCACATGCCTGTTTATAGGTAGCCTTTCCTGTAGAATCATAGACATTTGCAGTTGCTGGAAGAAAACAATATCAGATTAGCAACTTTGATAAACAACACTGAATGACACAAAATGCTGGAGTAACCCAGCGGGTCAGGCAGCATCTCTGGAGAAAAGGAATAGGCGACGTTGTGGATCAGGACCTTTCTTCAGCCTCTTCTGACCGCTGAAGAGTCAGCATGTTGTGTCTACCTTCGGTGTAAACCAGCATCTGCAGTTCCTTCCTACACATTGAAGTGTGTTCCGATCTTATATAAACGACGCTGCTTTACAGCGCCACGCACGTGTACGATCCTGACTACTGGTGCATGTCTGTACGGAGTTTGTGTGTTCTCCCTGTGACCTACGTGGATTTTCTCCAAGATCTTTGGTTTCCTCCCACTCCAAAGACGTGTAGGTTTGTAGGCTAATTTTCTTGGTAAAAGCAGGGGTCGCTGGTTGGAGCAGACTCGGTGGGCCGAATGGCCCGTTTCCTCTATCTCTAAACTCTAAAGAGTTGGTTGCTTTGTTTCAGGGATTTATTGCAGTAAATAAAAATCAAATGGAGGTTGGAAGCCAAAGGAATCTAATGACATGGCATAATGTGTAGGAAGGAACTGCGGATGCTGGTTTAAACACAAGATAGACACAGAAAACTGGAGTAACTTAGCAGGACACAAGGAATGAGTGACGTTTCGGGTCGAGACCCTTCTTCAAACTGTCAGACTGACGCAGTATGAAGAAAGGTCTCGACCCAAAACGTCACCCATTCCTTCTCTCCAGAGATGCCGACTATCCCGCTGAGGTACTCCAGTTTTTTGTGTCTATCTAATGACATAGTATGTTTGACTTACCAATCAGATCTGCCTCTCGTTGCTCAGCCTGCATATCATCATCAGAAATTTCTTCACTCGACTCCTCAGAGGAACTGCTTGAAGATCGCAACATTTTGCAGACTTCTCGTTGACCCATCCATGGAATTTCCATGGCTAGTTTTCGAGATATTAACTGGATAGTTTAAAATAAGAATAAATGTGAAGTGTTGCATTTTGGATAGTCAATGCCAGGGCAGGATCTTAGAAACATAGAAAAATAGGTGGAGGAGTAGGCCATTTGGCCCTTTGAGCCATTCAATTTGATCACGGCTGATCATCTAAAATCAATCAATCAATCAATCAAGTTTTATTCATCACTTGCACATAAAGTGCAGTGAAATGAATTTGCCAGCAGCGGTACAATAAAAAAGAACACACAATACACAATAAAAATTTAACACAAACATCCACCACAGCATTCATCACTGCGGTGGAAGGCACAAAATTTGGTCAGTTCTCCTCCAATTCCCCCCGTGGTCGGGTCCTCAACCCTCCGCAGTCGCCGCTGCGGGCGTCCCAATGTACAGACAAGGTAAGTCCAGGTAAGTCCTGAATCAGTGCCTCCCCACCGGAGAAAATCAGCACACTGTTCCTGCTTTTCCCCCCATATCCCTTGATTCCTTTAGCCCTAAGAGCTAAACCTAACTCTCTCTTGAATGTTGACTTTCATCTTCACAGGGCCCTGGAGAGTGTTTGTGCAAAGAGGGATCTACGAGTACAGGGTGATAGTTTCCTGGACGTGGCGTCACAAATGGTTAGGGTGGTCAACAAGACCTTTGGCTTGTTGACTTTCACCAGTCAGTGAACTGTGCATAGAGGATGGACACAAAATGCTGGAGTAACTCAGCGGGACAGGCAGCATTTCTGGAGAGAAAGAATAGATGAGGTTTTGGGCCGAGACCCTTCGTCGGGCTGTTTTCTCCAGCATTTTGTGTCTATCTTTGGTGTAAAGCAGCATCTTCAGTTCCTTCCTACACAACTGAGTGCAGATGTTGGGACAAAAGGACACCAAGTCGTGGAGTAGCCCAGCAGGTCAGGCAGCGTCGCTGGAAGACATGGATAGGTGACGTTTCAGGTCAGGACACTTCTTCATCCATCTGAAAAAGGGTCCTGGCATGAAACGTCACCTATCCAAGGGGTTGGACAACTAGATGCAGGAAGATTGTTACGGATGTTGGGGAAGTCCAGAACAAGGGGTCACAGTTTAAGGATAAGGGGGGGGAAGTCTTTTAGGACCGAGATGAGAAAAACATTTTTCACACAGAGAGTGGTGAATCTGTGGAATTCTCTGCCCAGAAGGTAGTTGAGGCCAGTTCATTGGCTATATTTAAGAGGGAGTTAGATGTGGCCCTTGTGGCTAAAGGGATCAGGGGGTATGGAGAGAAGGCAGGTACAGGATACTGAGTTGGATGATCAGCCATGATCATATTGAATGGCTCGAATGGCCTACTCCTGCACCTATTTTCTATGTTTCTATGTTCTCCAGAGATGCTGCCTGAGCTATTCCCTAACTCCAGCACTGTGTCTATTTTTTGCAAAGCAGCGTCTGCAGTTCCTTGCATCCACATTGATAGTGGAGTTTCATGTTGCAGTTGGCAAGATGGCACTTGGAGCATTGTGTTCAGTTTTGGCCATCCTGCTATAGGACAGATGCCATTAATCTGGAAGCAATTCAGGGAAGATGGATAAGAATTTTGCCAGGACTCGCAGTACAAGCAACAGGTTTGCCACCAGGACTTCATTCCTTGGGTGCAGGAGAGCTTGCCTGACCCACTGAATTCCTCTGGTAGTTTGTAACTTAATTAGGTATAGGAGCCTGAAAACTATGTCTAGGTTCAGGAACAGCTTCTTCCAGAGAGAGAGAGAGAGAGAGAGAGAGAGAGAGAAATAGATAGAGAGCAAGAGAGAGAGAGAGAAGAGAGAGAGCAAGAGATAGAGCAAGAGGAGCAGATAGTTTCAGAGCCATACAGCACGAAAACAGGCCCTACTGCCCAACAAGTCCGTACCAGTTGCTCTACTCCTATTCCTTATGACCTTATGACTATATGGCAGGGGTGGGAGATTGCAACCTTCATGTGGTCCACCCTGTTTCGACGAATGCAATCAACCTGGTGTGCACAATCAAGTAAGATCAAATAGAACAAGTTGTCCTACAACTTTAGGCTGTGCACGCCATACGCAAGAAGAAGACGACATGGTAGTGTTGGTGCTGGACTCACTCTGTCGTCCACGCTGCCTCTGCTGCGGGGGTTGCCCGGCCTGTTGGGCATGCGGCTGCCGACGCCACCGAGACTCAAATCGCCCATGGCTTCCGAATCCACGGTAGACAGGATCGTCTCCTGGGCCAGAACGGACGAGGCAGCGGTCGCAGTCGTGGTCACAGTCCCTGACGCGCTCCCCGTCTGCCGCTGCTCCTTGCTCAGCGCCATGGCGACGGTGATCGGCGAGGGGGGATGCCTGGGTGGACACAAAACTCCGGAGTAAGTAACTTGTGTGGGAAGGAACTGCAGATGCTGGTTTAAACCGAAAATAGACGCAAAATGCTGGAGTAACTCAGCGGGACAGGCGGCATCTCTGGAGAGAAGGAATGGGCGACGTTTCGGTTCAGCCATGATCATATTGAATGGCGTGCAGGCTCGAAGGGCCGAATGGCCTACTCCTGCACCTATTTTCTATGTTTCTATGTTTCAAGAGCCTTTATTATGCACAGCAATAGAGAAGGAATTTGCCACAATTTTGAGATAATTAAACTAATGATAAGTGAGTTATGGCAAAATTAGGAGCATTAACAGTCCTCGAGAAACATGTTGATTTAATTGCTTTCCTCCTGTTTGAGTTAACGGAGGTATTTACAGTACAGTGAAAGTAATTTAAAGAAAGTGTAGGAAGGAACTGCTGATACTGGTTTATACCAAAGATAAACACAAAATGCGAGAGTAACTCAGCGGACAGGCAGCATCTCTGGAGAGAAGGAACGGGTGATGTTTCGGGTCAAGAACCTTCTTCAGACTGAGAGTCAGGGGAGAGGGAAACTGGAGATATTTGGATGGGCAAGGTGTGAAAACGACAGATCAAAGCAGACAATGAGAAAGGGAATGAAGAATGGATCACTGTTAGCCGAGGGGAAGTTGACAACGAGGCGTACAAACAGTAAAATTAATCAGGATGACAGTGAAACTGATCGGAGAACTAGGGTGGGGGAGGGACGGAGAGAGAGGGAATGTAAGGTATAATCAGAATCAGGTTTTATTCGCCAAGTAAGTTTTGCAATATACGAGGAATTTTAATGAGGCATAAGGAGATATAAGGAGGGATAAAGAGGTATAGTTTAGTTTATTGTCACGTGTACCGAGGTACAGTGAAAAGCTTTTGTTGTGTGCTAACCAGTCACAAGAAAGACTTACAACTGATTACAATCGATCCATTTAGTGTATAGATACATGATAAGGGAATAACGTTTAGTGCAAGGTAAAGCCAGCAAAATCCGATCAAGGATAGTCTAAAGAGGTAGATAGTAGTTCAGCACTGCTCTATGGCAGCAGGGGGTATAGGGAGGGAAAGGTATAGGGATGCATAAGAAGGTATACGGAGGTAAAAAGAGGGACAAGGTGGGATTAAAATATTTTGGGGTGTATAAGGAGATAAAGGGATGTATAAGGATGTATAACGGAGATATAGGGATGTTAAAGGAGATATAGGGATGTAAAAGGAGATATAGTTATGTATACGGAGATATTGGGATGTATAAGGGTGTATCATAACCATAATAATCATACTTTATTAGCCAAGTATGTTTTGCAACATACGAGGAATTTGATTTGCCATAGTCATCCCAATAAAAAGCAACAGAACACACAAAACACATTTTAACATAAACATCCACCACTGTGACCCCTCCGCATTCCTCACTGTGATGGAAGGCGATAGAAAGTTCAATCTCTCCCTTCTTTGTCCTCAAGCGATCGGGGGCCTCTAACCTTCCGTTGACGGGACGATCTTACTCCCATAGCTGGCGGTGGGCCCCCTCGTCGGGGCGATCAAGCTCCTACATTGGGGGGGAATCTCAGCTCCCCCGCGCCAGGCGATCTAACCCGGGTCGGGGCTAGTCGAACGTCGTGCGGTTTTGGAGCCTCCCGACGTCGGTCTCAACACGAGACTGCGAACTCCTTGATGTTAAAGGTTGGAGCGTCGATCCCAGGCAAGGAATCGGCTCCGATGGTAAGTTCCCATGGTGGGGCTCAAAGTCAGTCCCGATCGAGGCCTCCAGCTCCATGATGTTAGGCCGCAGAGCGACTGGAGATACGATCAGCAAAACATTCGCATCTCCGGCAAGGTAAGAGATTGAAAAAAAGTTCCCACCCGACCCCTCCACATAAAACAAACCAGAGAACAGTAACACCTTCTTTTGTGTGCTAACACACTAAAAATAACCAAAAAATAGACGAAAAGGACAGACTGTAGGCGAGGCTGCCAACAAAGCGCCACCCGGTGGTCAATAAGGATATATAAGGAGATATAGGGATGTATAAGGATAGAAAGTTTGTTTAAGAAAGAACTGCAGATGCTGGAAAATCGAAGGTAGACAAAAATGCTGGAGAAACTCAGCGGGTGAGGCAGCATCTATGGAGCGAAGGAAATAGGCAACGTTTCAGGTCGAGACTCTTCTTCTTCAAGTAAGTAAGTAAGTAAGTAAGTAAGTAAGTAAGTAAGTAAGTAAGTAAGTAAGTAAGTTTTATTTATATAGCACGTTTTAATTCAACTCGCATTTTGACACCAAAGTGCTTTACATAAATTAAATAATAAGTTCCATTATAAACCATAGAAAAAGGTTAAAAAAAAAAGAATAAAATGGACACAACACATTATAGAGTTCGACACAAACGTCCCCCCACAAGGATAGAAAGGCAGATATAGGGATGTATAAGAAGATATAGGATGTATAAGGAGATATAGGATGTATAAGGAGATATTAGGATGTATAAGATATAGGATGTATAAGGAGATATTAGGATGTATAAGATATAGGGATGTATAAGAAGATATAGGATGTATAAGGAGATATAGGATGTATAAGGAGATATTAGGATGTATAAGATATAGGATGTATAAGGAGATATTAGGATGTATAAGATATAGGGATGTATAAGAAGATATAGGATGTATAAGGAGATATAGGATGTAAAAGGAGATATAAGGATGAAGAGGGAGAGGTGTTGCTTCAACAGCCTCCTTACCCGCGCCTCAACCTACCGCGACTACCTCCGCTGACGGACACTGGAACCGACCAATAGCCGGGCTGTGATGGGCGGCCCCGGGAGCCTCTCCGCCAATGGGAGAGCGCGGGGGGCGTGTCCCCGCCCGCCCAGCAGGTTAGGTTGACCCCGTCGCCATGGCAACCGAGCAAATAACCCACGGCCGCGGCTCCCACCGCCGCCAAAAACCCGCTCAAACTCACACTTTAGTTCACACCTGGCCACGAACAAAGCGGTCCCACCTGCCCAGAAGCGTATGCCCCCCCCGAAAACCCCCTTCAAATGGCAAGTTATTCGAGGAAAAGGCCGACAAAAGCGTGCAGGGAGGGCTGAGGCCTAGTCCACCTGCCCACACTCACTGCCACAAGGCGGGCTAACAACAAACACGTTCATTATTTTTTAAAGCGCATATTTAGGACTCTGGAGTCAGACTGACGTCGGTTCTGTGCGCTATTGTGAAAAAAAAAACAACAACAAATTTGTAAAATCATTTGCAGCGAGGGAGGGAGAGGGGAGAGGTCGAGGGTGAAGAGGTGGCGCCATGTGCGGGGATTAAATGGGTTCATGGCGGAATCCCCGGGCCAAAGCGCGTTTGTTTTGACCAAAGTGGACGGTGTTGGCGTGGATTCGGCGTTGGGCGGGGGTCGGGCTTGTGGAGGTTCGCTGCCAAGGCCCGCACAAGGGGCAGAGAGCCGCCTTGTAGCTTAGAGTCAAGTTAGTCCCCTGGCCCACACACACACACACATACATATACACACACATACACACACACATACATACATACACACACACACATACACATACACACACACACACATATACACACACACACACACACACACACACACACATACATACACACACACATACATACACACACACACACACACAGAGTCTGTCTCTTCCCTTCCCTCCCCTCCCCAGGGCTCCTACATGTTGCTCCCCTTTCTCCTTCAGCGGGGTCTCGGCTCAGAGTTGCTCTCCCTCCTTCCCTAGCCCCTCCACAACCCCCCTCCATCTCCTGCCACAGCCAGCAATGGGTTGAGTCCACACTGACCCCACCGACCTCTGCCTAAAGTGAGGGGAAGAAGAAAAAAAAGACTCGCCAAAAGAGTGAAGGGTGAGAATTTGTTCTTTGCTTGCAAAGCAGGGATTTCTTTTTTTTAAAGTGGGTGTCTTTTTTTAATACTTGGTTTAGTGGGCTGCAGTTTCCTGTTTTTCTAGTAACTTCCTTCATCTTTATCTCTCTATCACCATCTCAGTCCATCTATCTATTGAAGGGAGACACAGAATGCTGGATGGAGTAACTCAGCGGGACAGGCAGCATCCCTGGAGAGAAGGAATGGGTGACGTTTAGGGTCGAGACCCGATTGTCTCTCTGTCCATCTTTCTCTCTTATCTCTGTCCTCACTCTGTCTGCCTTTCTGTTCTCCCTCTACCCGCCTTTGGCCTCTCTCTGCCTTTCTGTCATCTCTCTCTACCCGCCTCTGTATAATGGTTAAAGTGTGCTGGTTTGATAAAAGTAAGTGGTATGGGCATTGGTTTAACATTGGGTAGGAGTTCAGTGGTTGAGTTTTACTGCCTCTCCCCTCCAAGGCTGACTAGGGGCTGGGATACCACCCCACTTGGAGTCAGCACTGGTTTTATATATATAATATCTATATGTATGTGTTTTAGGGATCGATTATCAGCCAAGAATGTCGAAAGAGAGCGTTACCGTGACGTCCCAGTCCCAATCGCAGTCCCAATCACAGTCCCAGAGCGCCTCGTCTTCCAGTGCCACTGGATCCAGCTGCCTCTCCTCGGCAGGCAGCGCCACTGTCATTTTGGATTCAGCGCCTTCCCAGGATCTCGCTCCCATCCCCGAGGAGGAACCACCGAAGCCTTGGGGACGGCTCTGGGCCCTGGAAAGGGGCTTTTGGAATCTGGGTAAACCATTTAATTTAACAATTTCTCGTTCTGGATCTGCAATTTGCTAAGGTGATTCCTCCTATTTATAGTTTGTGCAGGAAAGAGCTGCAGATGCTGGTTTAAATCGAAGGTAGACACAAAAACACTCTTGACTCTTGACAATAAAACACTATTTTGACTCTTGAAAATGCTGGAGTAACTCAGCGGGACAGGCAGCATCTCTGGCGAGAAGGAATGGGTGACGTTTTGGGTCGAGACACTCGACCTGAAAAGTCACCCATTCCATCTCCCCTGAGATGCTGCCTGTCTCGCTGAGTTACTCCAGCATTTTGTGCCTGCTCCTAATTGTAGTTTAACTTATTGTCAAGTGTACCAAGGTCGAGCAAAAAGATTTTTTGTTGCGTGCTATCCAGTCAGCTGAAAGACTACATGATTACAATCAAGCCGTCCACAGTGTATAGATTCAGGATAAAGGGAATACTCTCTTACATTAACTAGGGAAATTTGAAGCATTTCAAACTCCTATAATATTCAGCATGTTTGAGCATGCACTCATCTGTACCTCTTCTACCAACAAATATAGCTGCACTCTGTATCTTCCCCATTGCTCTATCGTACTTGAGTTTGAATTGATCCATAATGTTTGGGACAGAGCAATGTCATGTAAATGAAAGTAGTCATGTTTAGTATTTTGTTGCATATCCTTTGCATACAATGACTGCTTGAAGTCTGCGATTCATGGACGTCACCAGTTGCTGGGTGTCTTCTCTGATGATGCTTTGCCAGGCCTGTATTGCAGCCATCTTTAGCTTCTGCTTGTTTTGGGGGCTAGTCCCCTTCAGTGTTCTCTTCAGCATATAAAAGGCATGCTCAATTGACTTGGCCACTCAAGAATTGTCCATTTTTTAGCTTTGAAAAACTCCTTTGTTGCTTTAGCAGTATGTTTGGGAGCATTGTCTTGCTGTGGAATGAACTGCCGGCCAATGAGTTTTGAGGCATTTTTTGAACTTGAGCAGATAGGATGTGTCTATACACTTCAGAATTCAACTAGTTTTTTTTAAAATTCAATCAATTAGTTTTTAAAATTCATTATGCTACTACCATCAGCAGTTGTATCATCAATGATGATAAGTGAGCCAGTACCTTTAGTAATAGCTTGTCGTAAAATTTTAGTAATTCAGGAAGGAAACGGGTGGTTCAGTCCAATTTGTCCATGCCGACCAACATGCCCCATCTACACTTTTCTCACTTGCCCAAGTTTGGCACATAGCCATCTAAACCTTTCCTATACACGTACCTGTCCAAATGTCTTTTGAATGTTGTTATAGTACCTGATTCAACTCCCCCCTCTGGCAGCTCGTACACCCCCCACCCTTGGTGGTAAAATTTGCACCTCGGGTTTCTACCACCCTGCCTGAAATAATCTGCTGCCAGCCCTGATTTTTCCCTGTCTCTTCTTGCTTCCAGTTCACCCCCTCAATCAGTCTGAAGAAAGGTCCCAACCCGAAACGTCACCTGTCCATTTTCTCCAGAGATGCTACTTCTGACCCGCTGAGTTACTCCAGCAGTTTGTGTCTATCTTTCTTATAGGCATCATGGTATGAAATGGTAGTTTTGGTTTGCAGTTATCTTTGAATGGCTGCCAGGGGTCAGAAATAGAATAGACCTGCACAATGTGCTTCGTATTGAACATGGGCGGAGGAAGAAAAACATACTATATTGATTTCAGATTAGGAAACTGGAGAAGTAATCAAACCGTACATGGTAGCAACAAGTAACTGCAGATGCTGGTTTACAAAAACAGGACTCGATGTGCTGCAGTAACTCAGCGGGTCAGACAGCATCTCTGGAGAACATGGATAGGTGACATTTCAATTCGGGACCCTTCTTCAAACTTTAGACAAGAGAGAGAGAGATACAGTGTGGAAACTGGCCATTCAGCCCAGCGACCAGCATTCACCCCGCACACTAGCACTATCCTACACACTAAGGACAATTTACAATTTGCAGAAGCCAATTAACCCTACAAACCTGCACGTCTTTGGAGTGTGGGAGGAAACCGGAGATCCCGGAGAAAACCCACGCAGGTACCGGGAATAACGTACAAACTCTGCAGAGACAGCACTCGCAGTCGGGATCGAGTGTCTATACACTGGTGCTGTAGGGCAGCAGCTTTACCACTGTGTCACTATGTCGCCCTGCACTTGAAACTTTTGTTGCATGTATGTTTCTGATTTTAAAAGATGGATTCTGAATTCCAAATGATTGATCCTTTAAATCTTTGGTTGTTTGTAGAGCTATCAGGTCAGCAAAGGCATGTAAACTTTCCACAATGTTTTTGTTTGCCTAATGCTCTCATCAAATAGAACTTGCGGTTGGATTGCCAAACTGCTAAAGAGGGAGGAAAGGGAAAAGATGTATCGAGTGCCTAGTAAGTACCTGGGATAGATAGTTGTTCAAGAAGGAACTGCAGATGCTGGAAAATCGAAGGTAGACAAAAGTGCTGGAGAAACTCAGCGGATGCAGCAGCATCTATGGAGCGAAGGAAATAGGCAACGTTTCGGCCCGAAATGTTGCCTATTTCCTTCGCTCCATAGATGCTGCTGCACCCGCTGAGTTTCTCCAGCACTTTTGTCTACCTGGGATAAATAGTTTGTTAGGAACTGAATTCATTTCCTATCTCCATAGATACGATAGTTGTGTTTAAGAAGCATTTAGATAGCGCATGGATATGGGGGCATACGGATTGTGCGCAGGCACACAAGATTAGTTTATCATGGCATCACGTTCGGCACGGGTATTGTGCGCTGTATGGCCTGTTCCTGTGCTCTTCTGTACTCTAAAGATAGACACACAATGCCCGAGTAACTCAGCGGATGAGGCAGCATCTCTGGAGAAATGGAGTAGGTGATGTTTCTGATCGAGACCCTTCATCAGACCGACGAAGTCTGAAGGGTCTCGACCCGAAACGTCACCTATTCCTTTGCTCCAGAGATGCTGCCTCACCCGCTGAGTTAAGGGCCTGTCCCGCTGTTCGAGGTAGTTCAAGAGTTCTCCCGAGTTCTCCCCTGATTCGAGCTCGTGTAATGTACGTAGCGGCTCGTACGAGTAAAAAGTAAAAAAGTTTTTCATCGCGAGTATTTTTTTACTCGCGGACATTTTTCACAGTGTTGAAAAAACGTCACGAGTTTACCGGATTTCCCGAGTACCTACCGTTACTCGTACGAGCCGCTACGTGAAATCCACGAGCTCCTGCACACCCGCTACGTACATTACACGAGCTCGAATCAGGGGAGAACTCGGGAGAACTCTTGAATTACCTCGTATAGTGGGACAGGCCCTTTACTCTGGCATTTTATCTATCTTCGGTGTAAACTAGCATCTGCAGTTTCTTCTTACACCTCTTCTGTACTATTCTATGTGGTCCCAATAGACAGCGAAAGCTTTCTCAAGTTAATGTTTATAAACCTAGTGACTTTTTTCATAAATGGACTCTTTAGATTAAAAACATTGATTTCTTTATGCCATAACCAGAGAAATCATGATTTTATGAAGCCGTTTCCGTTTTAATTTCTTGTGCACTTATTTGATGGCCATCTGCCATTAAAGGGCAGCCTAAAAATAGAAAGTCTCACAGTTACTTCCTTCTGTTTCTAACAGAGGCTGTGTGCGCGTTATGGTTTTAGTGCGATCGTGTCTTCAAGTCAATGCTCAGTGGAGATATTATCTCTTGTGTTTAGTTTAGTTTAGAGATACAGCGCGGAAAACAGGCCCTTCGGCCGACCAGCGATCCCCGCACGTTAACACTATCCTACACCCATTAGGGCCAATTTATCCATTTACCAAGCCAATTAACCTACAACCTTGTACGCCTTTGGAGTGTGGGAGGTAACTGAAGATCTCGAAGAAAACCCACGCAGGTCACGGGGAGAGCGTACAAACTCCGTATAGACAGCACCCGTAGTCAGGATCGAACCCGGGTCTCTGGTGCGGCATTTGCTGTAAGGCAGCAACTTCACCGCTGTGCCGCCTAAAGTTAGTTCTGCATCTAACCTCCTACCACCTACCCAGTTCAATCTCAACCCTACTCCAGCTGTCAAGGTTTCACTGAATTCCTGTGGATTAAATTTAGGAATTATTTTATAATCTGTCCTCTTTAATTTTAGAATCTCAGCTATTTTTTTAAATTTCCTTCCTCTTAAGATCCTTGATTTGTATCTACCTTAATCAAATCTTTAGTTTTAGTTTAGAGACACAGCATGGAAACAGATCCTTCGGCCCACTGAGTCCACACTGACCACCGATCACCCGTACACTAGATGTATGTTCAACCACTTTTGCATCCTACACACTAGGGGCGATTTGCAGGAGCCAATTAACCTGCAAACCTGCACGCCTTGAATGTGGGAGGAACCCGGAGCACCCGGAGAAACCCCACAAGGTCACAGGGAGAACGTACAAACTCCTTACAGACAGCACCCACGTAGTCTGGATCGAACCCGGGTCTGTGATGCTGTGAGGCAGCAACTCTACTGCTGCGCCACCGTGCTGCTCTGTAAAACATTACGATATTCACAACCAATTGAAGGTATTTGATCGGCTTTGGGCACTTTGGAGCACTCAGCAGTTGTATAATAATAGCATATTCTTCCCTTTTTAATAAACAGGATGAAAATGTGTTGATCATTTCTCTTTCCATTGATTCTTTCTGACTTGCTGAAGGGGTGATAATAGTATTAGACAAAAATGCTGGAGAAACTCAGCGGGTGCAGCAGCATCTATGGAGCGAAGGAAATGGGCAACGTTTCGGGCCGAAACACTTCCTCAGACCTAAAGAAGAGTTTTGGCCCAAAACGTTGCCTATTTCCTTCGCTCCATAGATGCTGCTGCACCCGCTGAGTTTCTCCAGCATTTTTGTCTACCTTCGATTTTCCAGCATCTGCAGTTCCTTCTTAAACATGTAATAATAGTATTTTCTGATGTGGTAGATACCAGTGAAAGAGATAACACATTTAAACTAAAATATCATTAGATGTATTTTAAGACATCTAACAATGTCTCTTTTTTTTCTCTTTGGTCACAGATTGCATTCATAATGAATATTGGTTTGGGAGGGATAAATCCTGCCACTATAGTTTTGATCATCCAATGTTGAAGAAGAAGGAACATTTCAAGTCCTACAGTAAGAAGCATTTCAGGATAGTCAGAGTGAGTAGTAGTCTGTGTTAAGATCATGGTGGAGACTCCAGGAACTGCAGATGCTGGAAACAAAATCTTACCCGCTAGAGTAACTCAGTCTCTGGCAGCATGTCTGGAGAGAAGGAATGGGTTACGTTTTCGGTCAAGACCCTTCTTCAGACTGGAGAAGGGTCTTGACCTGAAATGTCATCCACTCCTCTCCAGACATGCTGCCTGTCCTGCTGAGTAACTCCAGCATGTTGTGTCTATCTTTGGTTTAAGCCAGCATCTGCAGTTCCTTCATACGCATGCAGATGCTGGAATCTTGAGTTCGAACACAAAGTGCTGGAGTAACTCAACGTGTTAGGCAGCATCTCGGGAGAACGTGGATAGGTGATGTTTTGGATCGGGACCCTTCTTCAGACTGAAGAAAGGTCTTGACCCGAAACGTCACCTATCCCAAGTTCTCCACAGATGCTGGCTGACCGGTTGAGCTACTCCAGCACTTTGCGTCTCAAGATCATGATGTCCTTGGGTTTTGCCAGTTGTGCCCACGTAATCCACCATTTGTCATCAGCCACGAAAGGGGAAAATGTTAGAAAAATGGACTAGAATTTTTCAAGTGAGCACACTGCTGAAAAGAAAAGTCTGATTGTGTTCTGCCCTGTCCTGTGTAGTAGTCGTTACGTGCAATCTAGCTGCATGGGACTGACACAGTGGTGTAGCAGTAGAGTTGCTGCCTTACAGCGCCAGAGACCCAGGTTCGATCCTGACTACAGATCCTGTCTGTATGTTACCCAGGTTGCACTTTCTCCCTCTGTCTGACGTTTCATCGGGAGCTCCGGTTTTCTCCCGCATTCCAAAGACAAGCAGGCTTGCAGGTTAATTGGCTTCGGTAAATTGTCCCGAGTTTGTACGATCGAACCAGCGTAAGGATGATTGTTGGTCAATGTGGACTCGCTGGACCGAAGGGCCTGTTTCCACCCTCTACCTCTAAACTAAACTAAATACATACTAGTTATTAAGTGTGTAAGAAAGAACTGCAGATGCTGATTAGAATCGAAGGTAGACACAAAATGCTGGAGTAACTCAGCGGGTGTGGCAGCATCTCTGGAGAGAAGAAATGGGCGATGTTTCGGGTCGAGAGACCCGAAACGTTGCCCATTCCTTCTCTCCAGAGATGCTGCCTCACCCGCTGAGTTACTCCAGCATTTCGTGTCTACATAAAAATTATTAACTGGTACAGGTTTTCTCCATATCCTCATAAAATGTGTAGGAGTCGTGTATCTGAAAAAGCATGTATGGTGATGTAAAGCCAGAGGAGGGAATGGAGGGGGCAGGGGTGCGAGTCCAGGTGAGGTACAGGTCGAAGGGGGGTGGGGTGTGGGGGGGAGAAAGTGGAGGGGGAGGGGTGTTTGTTAGAGGTGACCTAATGGAAAATTCCATGCTCATACTGTTGTGTTATGGGCTACACAGGCTTACAAGAATGTTGTTCTTGAATGAATTTCAGTAGATATTTCTTTGAGATTAAGAAATTTAGAGAGGAGATGAGGAGGAATTTCTTTAGTCTTTAGAGATGAGGTTGGTGAATCTGCCACAGATCATTCATTGCCACAGACGGCTGTGGAGGCCATGTCATTGGATTGTTATAAGATGGAGACTGTGTGATTCTTGAATAGTATGGGTGTCGGGGGGGGTTATGGGAAGAAGGCAGGAGAACGGGGTTGGGAAGGAGAGATAGACCAGCCATGATTGAATGGCAGAGTAGACTTGATGGGCCGAGTGGCCTAATTCTTCTCCTATCACTTGTGAACCTGGGCAATTCTGTTTTCCTACAATGTTGAATAAGATGCACAACTCAGTTTTGTTTTAATGTTTTGCCTCAAACAGGAGCAGGGCCCTGGAAATTCATTTGTAGTCTTCATTGAAGATCACAGTTCGAATGGGACCTTCCTGAACGGGCAGATAATAGGAAAGGATCGGAGATTACCATTGTACAATAATGCAGAAATAGCAATTAATCATGAATTGCACAAAGGTAAGAATGTATTCTTGAACACTTTGGTTGATCCAGTATAGTTCAGCTCTCTGGTAGTACAGATTAATAGCCCTGTCCCACGGTACGGGTTCATTCCAAGAGCTCTCCCGAGTTTAAAAAAAAATCAAACTCGTGGTAAGCACGGAGAATGAACGTAGCGGGTACGTCGGAGCTCGGGGACGTCTCTTAGCGGCTCGTAACGCTAACGGCAGATACTCGGGGAAGACTCGTTAACGGCAGGTAAGCACGGGAAGACTCGTGAAGATTTTTCAACATGTTGAAAAATGTCCACAAGAGCCCCGAGTACCGACGAGCGGCCATTACCGTAAATCTCCGAGTTCGAATCAGGGCAAACTCGGGAGAGCTCTTGGAATGAACTCGTACCGTGGGACAGGGCTTTTAAGATCTAATTTGGAAATTTGTAAGGTGTCTATCTCTACTACTTCTTCGATAAAGATTTGAATTAGTCATGGAGTCTTGTAGCATGGAAATAGGCCCGTCGGCCCAACTAGCCCACAACGGCCAACGTGTCCCATCTATACTAGTCCCACCTACCTGCATTTGGCCCATATCCCTCTAAACCTGTCCTATCCATGTACCCGTCTAAATGTTTCATAAATGTTGCAATGGTACCTGCCTCGACTACCTCCTCTAGCAGCTCATTCCATACACCCTCTGCCTGGAAAAGTTACCCCTGACTCTTATTAAATCTCCCCCCCCCCCACCTTAAACCTGTGTCCTCTGGTTCTCAATTCCCCTACAGTGTGAGTCTACCTGATCGATTCCTCATGATTTTATACCCCTCTATAAGATCACCCCTCATCCTCCAGCGCTATGATGAATAGAGTCCTAGCTTGCTCACCCTCTCCCCTTATCTCAGGCCTTCCAGTCCTGGCAACATCCTTGTAAATGTTTAATGTTGTTTTTACTTATTAATATGTATTTAAACTCTGGTTTTATCATCTTGCTTTTGAACTAGTGTGAGGCTTGCCAGTCTTCAGGCTAGCTGAGTGAATCCAGCTGAATAGACAACTAAATGCTTATGTTAACTAGTGAATGAACAATGTGGGTTAACTTATTCTGCACTTTCTGAATTTTCAGTTGTGTGGGTGTTTTGTAACATTCGAAGCATGTAACCTATGTACCTAATTGACTCAAACAGCAAGAAACTGCAATTGAATGCATCAAATTTAAGACAGTTTGTCTATTTAGATGAAGTTAGATGGGGCTAAGAGGGAAACATAGATCAGTCATGATTGAATGGCGCAGTCGATGGGCTGAATGGCCTAATTCTGCTCCTATCACATGAACTCTAACTTCAAGTAGCCCTTTCCCCTCGAAGGTAGACACAAAATGCTGGAGTAACTCAGCGGGTGAGGCAGCATCTCTGGAGAGAAGGAATGGGCGACGTTTTGGGTTGAGACCCTTCTTCAGACTGAAGAAGGGTCTCGACCTGAAACGTCGCCCATTCCGATCACCCTGTGCGGTAGCGCTATCCTATACGCTGGGACAGATTACGGAAGCTAATTAACCTACAAACCTGCTCGTCTTTGGAGTGTGGGAAGAAACCGGAGCACCCGGAGAAAGCCCACGTGGTCACGGGGAGAACATACAGACAGCACCCATAGTCAGGATCGAACCAGGGTCTGTTGCGCTGTGAGGCAGTAACTCTACCGCTGCATCACTGTATTGATAGTATTGTGCCCTCCCCAAACTAATCATATACATTGTGTAGAAAGGAATTCCAGATGTTGGTTTATACCCTTCATCAGTCTGAAGAAGGGTCCCGACCCGAAACGTCACCTATCCTTTTTCTCCAGAGATGCTGCTTGACCCACTGGGTCTGAAGAAGCGTCCGGGCCGACCCGAAACGTCACCCATCCTTTTTCTCCAGAGATGCCGCCTGGCCCGCTGAGTTACTCCAGCACTCTGTGTCTATCTTTGTTAACCATAAACATTGCTGTTGGTCTACCGTGCAAAAGTTGAGCAATATTACTGTCGTTCTAGCTTTATAGATGATGCAACTGACATCTCTGGGGATGCTGCCTGTCCCGCTGAGTTACTCCAGCATTTTGTGTCTTATCTTGGGTTTAAAGCAGCATCTGCAGTTCCTCCCTCCACATGTGACTGAGATTGTTCACCTACCTTGCTGTTTTCCAGTTTTTGTTTTCTCTGATCTCATGACGGATGACCAGCTGAACTTACCGAAAGCGTTTCGAGAGAAATACATCATCTCAAAAGCTCTTGGCTCGTAAGTACAAACTGCAATTAGCTTCTAAGGTAGGTGACGTTTTGGACCAAGACCCTTCTTCAGACTGGAAACGTCACCTCTTCGTGTTCTCCAGAAACGCTGCCTGACCTGCCGAGTTACTCCAGCACTTTGTGTCCGTTCTTGCTCCAGTTTAGTTATCCGTGTGTGAAAGTGCAGCATTTCCCAATTGTAAACCTCCATTTCAGTGTAGTTCAGAGACACAGCGCGTAAACAGGCCCTTGGGCCCACCGAGTCCGCACCGACCCGTGACTCCCCACACACTAACACTACCCTACACACACGAGGGGCAATTTTACATTTATACCAAGCCAATTAACCTACAAACCTGTACGCCTTTGGAGTGTGGGAGGAAATGGAAGATCTGGGAGAAAACCCACGCAGGTCATAGGGAGAATGTACAAACTCTATGCGGACAAGCACCCGCAGTCGAGATCAAACAAGGGTCCCTGGCGCTGTGTGGCAGTAGCTCTACCACTGCTGCCGATTTTTAAAATGCCCAAATCAGAATTTGTCCAAGTGAATTACTGTACTGTAATTACTGTATCCTGTATAAAATCAGGAGAGGAATAGATCGGGTAGGTGCACAGAGTCTCTTGCCCAGAGTAAGCGAATCGAGGACCAGAGGACATGGGTATAAGGTGAAGGGGAAAAGATTTAATAGGAATCTGAGGGGTAACTTTTTCATACAAAGGGCGGTGGGTGTATGGAACGAGCTGCTAGAGGAGGTAGTTGAGGCTGGGACTATTCCAGCGTTTAAGAAATAGTTAGACAGGTACGTGGATAGGACAGGTTTGGAGGGATGTGGACCAAATGCAGGCAGGTGGGACTAGTGTAGCTGGGAGGTGTTGGCCGGTGTGGGCGAGATGGGCCGAAGGGCCTGTTTCCACGCTGTATAATTCTACGACGACAGATATTTCCTTCACAGTCTGTGTAAATCAATTCCCTTGCGTATGTTCTACCCGAGTGTGATTGGTATTTTTATCTTGTTGGTTAATTTCTAACACATTTGTTACTCTGCAGCGGTGTGTGCGGGGAAGTTAAACTGGCGTTTGAAAAGGCAAACTGCAAGAAGGTGGCCGTGAAGATCGTGTATAAACCAAAATTTGCGAAGCTTGTCACTGAGCGAGTAAGTGCAATCGGTCACGTCCCGAAGGACGAGGGGGGGGGGGGTCTCACTAAAACTTACTGATTAGTGAAAAGGCCTGGATCGAGTGGATGTGGAGAGGATGTTTCCATTAGTGGGAGAGTCTGGGACCAGAGAGCACACACAGCCTCAGAAGAGAAGGACACTACCACTACTTTAGACTAGAGATGAGGAGGAATGTCTTTAGCCCGTGGGTGGTGAATACGTGGAATCTATTGCCGCAGATGGCTGTGGAGGCTGCCATTGGATATTTTTAAAGCGGATATTGGCAGGTTCTTGATTTTAGTGAGGGCTTTACTTTGAAGAAGCACGAGGCTTGCAGATGCTGAAGCCTGGAACTAATAAAATCGGCAGGTCAGGCAGCATCTGTGTGGAAGGGGGGAAAAAATCTATATTTAGGGGAGAGATCCATCATTGTGAGTGTGCAGAGCCAAAACGTTGACTATCTATTTCCCCTCCCCCCACGGATGCGGGGATTCCCAAGAGGGTGCGGACACTGTGGGCCGAAGGGCCTGTTTCCGCACTGTATCTCTAAACTAACCTAAACCAAGGTGCTACCTGACCCACTGATGTTTTCCAGCAGTTCTCTCTTTATTTTTTGCTCCCTGCCATTGAATCTGGTTTGTGCTCGGCATCTCGCCTCAAGTTCGCAGCTGCCCAGCTACACAAATCCTATTAAACCGCACGCCGACCAGATTTATCCGCCATGAGCTGTTTTTATTGCAGCTTCTTAATCTTGTTTCCTGCAGGATCCATCTTCCAAATGCAGTGCTTCAAATGTTGCCACGGAAATTGAAATTCTAAAGAAATTGGACCATGTAAGTTTTAAAGCCAGCCCATTTTTGTTGTTGTAAGGTCATAAGGAGTAGGAGTAGATGTAGGCCACTTAATCATGCCTGAGCTATCCCCCTCCTAACCCCATTCTACTGACTTCTCTCCGTAACCCCTGACACTTGTACTAATACCGCCGCTGAAAGATGCTGCTGGCTGGCTAATGATTTTTCTTGTTCTTATTGAAGCCTTGCATCATCAGGATTGAGGAGGTGTTTGATTTTGACGACTCTTTCTACATTGTGTTGGATTTGTAAGTGCTTTTATTTCACTTCTTTGCCGAGGGAATGAATGAATGGATAAGTTTATTGGCCAAGTACGTACACATACAAGGAATTTGCCTTGGTGCTCCGCTCGCAAGTAACAATACGGCACGCAGTAATAATTAAGAATAAAACATTAAGAATAAAACATTTATCGTTTAAATATGTGAATGAAATAAAATACCAGAGCAAAAGGAGGCTACAGACTTTTGGTTAGCTGTTTTTATGTCCGGCTGTGGCGGCTTTGACGGTCCGAGAATGACATGATATGAATGAATGATATTTTATTATCACAATAGACAATAGGTGCAGGAGTAGGCCATTCGGCCCTTCGAGCCAGCACAGCCATTCAATGTGATCATGGCTGATCATCCACAATCAGTACCCCGTTCCTGCCTTCTCCCCATATCCCCTGACTCCGCTATTTTTAAGAGCCCTATCTAGCTCTCTCTTGAAAGCATCCAGAGAACCTGCCTCCACCGCCCTCTGAGGCAGAGAACTCCACAGACTCGCCACTCTCTGTGAGAAAAAGTGTTTCCTCGTCTCCCTTCTAAATGGCTTACCCCTTATTCTTAAACTGTGGCACCTGGTTCTGGACTCCGCCAACATCGGGAACATGTTTCCTGCCTCTAGCGTGTCCAAACCCTTTACAATCACATGTGACATGTCACAGTAGGGTTATTTGTTGTACACACCCGAGGTGTGCAAAGAGTCACCGCTCTGACACACCCGAGGTTGGGATCGAACCCGGGTCTCTGGCGCGGTAAGGTAGCCACTCTTGTTGCCCGACTGCTCCTTTGTTTGAGTTATTTTGGTCAGCCACTTCTGGATTTGAAATGCACATGGTTAAAAATAAATGTATTCCCATTTACAGCTCAGTTGAGTTTGACAACAGTATGTCATAACAACAGTAGTTAAATCGCAAAACCATCATTATATTTTCAACTGCTTTTGCATTCCAAGCACTGTTACTGCAGTGAGGTGATTACATTGTGAGTAGTGGGTTATCAAGTCCTGTCAAAAACAAGGGAGCACGATTTGAGTTAGGGAGCCACGTTGGCGCAGTAGTAGAGTTACTGCCTCACAGCGCCAGCGACCCGGGTTCGATCCTGACCTCGATGCTTGTCTGTATGGAGTTTGCACGTTCTCCCCGTGACCTGCG
Organism: Amblyraja radiata; assembly: GCF_010909765.2. Lineage (NCBI taxonomy): Eukaryota > Metazoa > Chordata > Chondrichthyes > Rajiformes > Rajidae > Amblyraja > Amblyraja radiata. The sequence goes on from NC_045980.1 coordinate 33,828,794, forward strand.
TGGGTTTACTCCGAGATCTTCGGTTTCCTCCCACACTCCAAAGACGTCCAGGTTTGCAGGTTAATTGGCTTGGTGTAAAAATGTAAAATTGTCCCTTGTGTGTGTCGGGTAGTGTTAATGTGCGGGGTGATCGCTGGTCGGCGCGGACTCGATGGGCCAAAGGGCCTGTTTCCGCGGTGCATCACTTAACTAAACTGGGGGAGTCCAGAACCAGGGGCCACAGCTTAAGAATAAGGGGTAAGCCATTTAGAACGGAGACGAGGGAACACTTTTTCACACAGAGTTGTGAGTCTGTGGAATTCTCTGCCTCAGAGGGTGGTGGAGGCCGGTTCTCTGGATACTTTCAAGAGAGAGCTTGATGGCTCTTAAAGATAGAAGGCAGGAACGGGGTACTGATTGGGGATGATCAGCCATGGTCACATTGAATGGTGGTGCTGGCTCGAAGGGCCGAATGGCCTACTCCTGCACCTATTGTCTAAACTAAACTAAACAAGATGCGGAAGAAGGGTCTCGACACGTCACCCATTCTTTCCCTCCAGAGATGCTGCCTGTCCCGCTGAGTTACTCCAGCTTTTTATGTCTGCCTTCGATTTTAAACCAGCATTGGCAGTTCTTTCCTAAGCAAGATGCTTTCTTCTTTAAGGATGGAAGGTGGGGAGCTTTTTGATCGAGTGGCTTGCTCAAAAGGACTGAAAGAACAAACGGCCAAGCTGCTGTTCTATCAGATGCTTCTCGCAGTCCAGGTATGCAACAATAATTTCTATTTTAATTGCTTTTTAACCACACTAGTTGCTGAGTTTGGATGCAGTTTTTTTTTTTTTTTTTTGTTTTGTTGAAAGCTGGCCATGTTTTCCTCCATCCACTCCCATTGCATTAGAAGATATGAACGGGGTGATCAAGTTTAGTTTAGTTTAGAGATACAGCACGCAAATAGGCCCTATTCGTCTTTTCTACACCATGGATTTCCCCTTAGTTGCTTCTGTTCCAAAGAAAAGAGAACTACAATCGAGGTTAACCTTGCATCCAAGTAAACTCCCTCTACCGTGTAAAGGCACAGCACAGGAGCAGGCCCTTCGGCCCACCATATCCTTGCCGAAGATGATGCCAACTTCCTCAATCAGCTTTTCCTAATACGCTCCAGTGCAGTCATATTTAGTTTTTGTTCAGTTTAGAGATACAGCAGGGAAACGAGCCCTTTGGCCCACCTGGTCCACGCCAACCAGCCATCCCCGTACACTAACACTATCCTACACACGTGAGGGACAATTTGCGATTCTTACCAAAGCCAATTAACTGACAAACCTGCACGTCTTTGGAATGTCGGAGGAAACCGGAGCACCTGGAGAAAACCCACGTGGTCATGGTTTATAATTCTACAAGGGCTCGTCCTTCTTTCAAGTGCAAAGCAAAGATATGGGGTGAAGGGAATAAGAGTGCTGTGGAGGAGGGATTGAGTGATTTTTTTTAATTTATTTTTTATAAAGCAAATTGGGGTGGTGGAAAGTATTTTCATTTGTGGATGTCTCTTCTTGCAGTATCTTCATGACAACAATATCACGCACCGAGATCTCAAACCTGAAAACGTGTTGCTCCAAAGCAACGAGGAGAACTGCCTTCTTAAGGTAAGGATTGGGATGTATTTTATCAACTGCTGGTTCAACCAAGGTTATGAATATTAAGAGATCATCTTATTTTAAGAGGTTGCATTGAAGTTTGTGGAAGGTGGCGCGGATAGGCTCAGTGGAGCAGCGGCAGAGTTGCTGCCTCACAGCGCCAGAGACCTGGGTTCGATCCTGACAACGGGCGCTGTCTGCACAGAGTTTGTACGTGGTTAACGTGACCTGCGTGGGTTTTCTCCGGTTGGTCCAGTTTCCTCCATACACACGCGTTTGTAGGTTAATTTGGCCGCGGTAAAGATTGTAAATTGTCCCATGTGTGTATGTAGGATGGCGCTAGTGTACGGGTTAATCGCTGGTCGGCATGGACACGGTGGGCCGAAGGGCCTGTTCCTGCGCTGTATCTCTAAACTAAACGAAACAAATGTTTGGGAGACTTTTACTCTTGTTGCTACATTGAGTTTAATTTTTAGAATGACATTTTTTCTCTCTCTCTCCCTTTTTAAGATTACAGACTTTGGTCTGTCGAAGATTGTAGGAGAAGCCTCACTGATGAAGACTTTGTGCGGGACGCCCACCTATCTAGCTCCAGAGGTGTTGTTGGGGGCTGGAGCAGGGTCCTATTCTAAAGCAGTGGACTGCTGGAGCCTTGGTGTAATACTCTTCATTTGGTACGCTACTTAACGTTCATAACTATCTGCATGGAAGGTCGCTTAACTTTTATAACGATTTATCAGCATAAAATGGGGCGGCTCGGTGGCGCAGCAGTAGAACCGCTGCCTTGCAGCGCCAGGGGACCCGGGTTCGATCCTGACTGCGAGTGCCGTCTGTACGTTCTCCCCGTGACCAGTATGGATTTTCCCCGGGAGTTTCAATTTCCTCCCACACTCCAAAGACGTACAGGTTTGTAGGTTAATTGGCTTGGTCAAATTGTCCCTAGTGTGTGTAGGATAGTGTTACTTGTGGGCGGAGCACCAAGGCAAATTCCTTGTATGTGAATACTTGGCCAATAAACTTACTTACTTATGCGAGCATGGGTTCGGTAGGTCGAAGGGCCTGTTTCCACGCTGGATCTCTAATCTAAACTAAAACGACTTTCAGGATATAATTGGCATTGTGAAGTAATATATAACTCTTCACATTCATCATATTGGAGCAATCTACCACCACCTTCTTCCCAAATGGATCGTGGAATTTGGTGGATAATTGAGAGTCCATAAAATTTTAGATTGGATTGTTAAAAATTAGTATCTTTTAACTACAGTGCCAATCTATTCATCCTGTGTCAGCAGTTTCTTTTTTGTTCAAAATCATTATCAGGACCTGACTCTATTACATGGTATTTTATTAACCCATAGAACATTTTCTGTTGCGTGTTATTTATATTGAACCTTTGAGAAAATCTCAGCCAAGTAGGTACAGTATGTTTTAAAATATTTGATGCTTAATTTTTAATTCAATTTTCCTTGACAATATCTTGCTCTGCATCCAAGCACGATGAAAGATTGTGTTCTGAATTGTCAAGCAATTTACAACTTTTTAGATTGAAAATGTAATTTAACAAAAGAGACACTTTTTGACAAGTACTTGGTTAGGTTTGCAGGGATATGTGCCGAATGCAGGTGGGACCAGTGTAGATGGGGCATGTTGGTCGGTGTGGGCATGAGGACCTTTTCCCATGCTGTGTGACTGTAGTATTTAGACCGAGCTGGACACAAAATGCTGGAGTAACTCGGCAGGAGAGGCAGCATCTCTGGAGAGAAGGATTGGGTGACGTTTCATGTCGTGACCCTTCTTCAGTCTAAACTTCTTCTTGCGTTTGAGGCAGCAGCAGTTATGTAACGGCCTCCAGGCGCTGTAGCCAGTTCAATGTGCTGTTGTCGAGGGCCGTGAGGTCTACCCCTCCACCGGGGGGGGGGGGGGGGCGGAGGACAGCGCAGTCGAAAATGCCGTGCTGCTGCTGTGCTGTTTGCTGGTCTGCTCCACACACACATGCAGGCTGCTGATGAACGCTGCAGCCCCCAGCAATCCTCTGAGTGAGGGCTATATGTATGTATTTATGTATGTACTTAAACTATGAACCACTGTTGTATAACGTTAGTACCTCCACCAACGTTAGTACCTCCACCAACCTCCACCAACTTTGGTCAACGTTGTTTTTAAATGTGCTATAGAAATAAAAGTGACTTGACTTGACTTGCAGCACTTTTTAAGAATTAGGAAAGTTGATATCTCGGTAAAAGCCAAACTCTATGACTTTTTTTTTCTTTTTTCCCCCTCTAGCTTGGCTGGGTATCCACCTTTCAGTGACCAAAACAAGGAAATGGCACTGAGGGATCAAATCATTAAAGGCCACTACAGATTCATCCGTGACTACTGGGTGAATGTCTCTGAAACGGGTAAGGGCAAATTTTCCAAAGTCTTTCTTTTTAAATCCTTTACGGCAAATGAGTGCTCCTGAAGAGCTAGCAGTTTTGAAAGGCAACGTTGAACCACTATCTTAAAAAGTAGTTGGTGTTTTGCCTAATAGATGTGGCAAATTCAACAAATTGGGTATGATTTAAGTTTTTAATCTGGGACGACAGATGGCACAATGGGCTAAGTGTTCGGCTGGCAACCGGAAGGTAGCTGGTTCGAATCCCGCTTGGAGTGCATACTGTCGTTGTGTCCTTGGGCAAGACACTTCACCCACCTTTGCCTGTGTGTGTCCTTGGGCAAGACACTTCACCCATCTTTGCCTGTGTGTGTGAATGTAATTATGTGAAGCACTTTGGGGTCAATGCAAGTTGACTAAAAATGTGCTATATAAATAAAGAAATTTAATTTTAATTTAATTTTATTTCAGTCCTTCAGGCGTTGCCTTTTCCCTGTGAGAATTTAGTCTTCTGGTAGTTTGTAGTTTTAAAAATACAGCGTGGGAACGGGCCCTTCGAGTCCATGCCGGCCAGCGATCACCCATACACTTAATTCCATGTTATCCCACTTTTGCATCCTCAACACATGGGCCAATTTACATCACCTATCCACGTTCTCCATTGATACTGCCTGACCTGTTGAGTTACTCCAGCACATTGTGTCTTTTTTTGGTGAACTACCATCGACTGTTCCTTATGGCCACGTGATTTGAACCATGCTGTCTTAAAGCCATGTTTGAGAAGGAACTGCAGATGCTGGAAAATCGAAGGTAGACAAAAGTGCTGGAGAAACTCAGCGGGTGCGGCAGCATCTATGGAGCGAAAGAAATAGGCAACTCTTCTTCAGACTCAGTTTCAGGTCGAGACCCTTCTTCAGACTCAGTTTCAGGTCGAGACCCTTTGGTCTCGACCCGAAACGGAGTCTGAAGAAGGGTCTCGACCCGAAACGTTGCCTATTTCCTTCGCTCCATAGATGCTGCCGCACCCGCTGAGTTTCTCCAACATTTTTGTCTATTTCCTGTCTTAAAGCCAGTTGTATTTCTTCCGTTTGCTCCCACCAAAGCCTAGCTGAATGTCCCTTCTTTTATTTCAGCCAAGGACTTGGTGAAGAAGTTACTTATTGTGGACCCAGTGAAAAGGCTCTCGACAGAAGATGCACTTAATCACCCGTGGATGCAGGTAGAAGCTGCCTCGTTCACGGTGGGAGGAGGGGGGGGGGGGGGGGGGGGGGTCACACTGCGGCTCAGCGGGTGGTGCTGCTGCCTCAACCTCAAAGACCATTTTAGATAATTTGTAGCCTTCAGAGATACGGCGTGGAAACAGGCCCTTCAGGCCCTCCGAGCCTGCGCCAACCAGCGATCACCCCATACACTAGCATTATCCTATACACCAGGGACAATTTACAGAATTAACCTGCACGTCTTTGGAGTGTGGGAGGAAACCGGAGCACCTAGAGAAAACCCATGGGGGTGGGGGGGGGGGGAATGAACGTAGAAACTCCACACAGACAGCACCCGAGGTCAGGATCGAACCCAGGTCGCTGGCGCTGTGAGGCAGCAACTGTACCGACGCCCTACTGTGCCGCCCTGTGTCTACTGTATGAATTTTGTGAGTGGGCTTTGGAAACTTGTGGCAAATGCTTTCCAATAATGTTTCAATCCAGGATGAAGACATGAAGAGAAAAGTGAAGCAGTTGATGTATCCACAAAGTGAATTGATGTTGCCACCTGGCGCAGGTGAACAGGTAGGAAATGCTTTCATTTGCACCAACAATTCCCTTCACAAATCGACGTTTTGGGTCGAGACCCTTCTTCAGACTGAGAGTCGGGAGGGGGGAGATACAGAGATAAGGGAGTCCAGAACCAGGGGCCACAGTTTAAGAATAAGGGGTAAGCCATTTAGACGGAGACGAGGAAACTCACAGAGAGTGGTGAGTCTGGAATTCTCTGCCTCAGAGGGTGGTGGAGGCAGGTTCTCTGGATGCTTTCAAGAGAGAGCTGGATAGGGCTCTTAAAGATAGTGGAGTCAGGGGATATGGGGAGAAGGCAGGAATGGGGTACTGATTGGGGGTGATCAGCCATGATCACATTGAATGGCGGTGCTGGCTCGAAGGGCCGAATGGCCTCCTCCTGCACCTATTGTCTATTGTGAGAACGAGAGATCAAAGGGGGTGGAGATCAAGGAAAATATAGAATAGATCACTGTTCGCGACGGGAAGGTGACAACAAAGCAAACAGAAATAAAATGTAATCGAACAGTCAGACCTGTCGGAGAACTGGGAAGAGGGAGGGATGTGGGGAGAGAGAGCGGGGGTTACAAGTTAGAGAAGTCGGTGTTCGTATCGCTGGGCTGTAAGCAGCCCAAGTGAAATACGAGGTGCTGTTCCTCCAATTTGCGCTGGGCCTCACTCTGACAGTGGAGGAGGTCCAGGACAGGAGGGGCTTGATTAACCAAGGATCTTTTTTTTATTTTTCAGCCGTCAACCAGCAGAAAGAGATCACATGAAGAAGACTGGCCCTCAACTGCTAAACGGCCCACCTACCCTGCTCCGAACAACAAGGTGGCCCGCGAGTAGGTAAACGACAGTGGGTGCAGCATACCGTTTACCTAGCGCTGGTGTATGGGACCAAGCAACTGATTCTGCACGACCGACTCTGGGGACGTCTCAAGTCCATTTAAGTGAACTTTTTTTTCTTTTTCTTTTTTGCTTTGGAAAATATTGGTTTATTGCATCAAGTATAATAGAAATCTATACACATAACAGTCATGTTTGAGATTAAAGTATCTCCAGCTGGTTTCATCACCATGCTCTCTGGACCCTGTAATGGAAGATGATAAATTACAGGCCTAACCGAGAAGAATGTTTTATGTGCTAAAAAAAAAATTTAAAAAAAATTGTCGGGTGGGATCAAATTTGGTGCAATGACCACATTCTAAAAAAAAAGTGCTACCCTTACACTGATGAAAAGTTGTGATTCTGAATAGGTGGTGGGGGGGGGGAGAGAGAATCTGTGAGATTTAAACATAATGCTCACTTTCACACCACTGCTCACAGGTAGAGGTGAGAAAGCCAATGAGATTTTGTGACGTTAGGGTAAAGTGACCACTTTAATCACTGCTGCTGGTAATAGTTGACGTTTGAGCTGTCATTTGACCGCGTGGGCTGGATCCCGCGATGTTCAAACAATGCCTTTGGCCCGACGTGGTGAAGGCTGAGGCACTTTATAATAGGGCGAGAGCTGGAGGCTTCCTTCAGCTTTTCTTTGTCCGACTGAACTGCCATTTTAACTCTATTGCCATTTTTGTAAGCGAGAGGTTGCCCATGTAATGAGAGTTTTTTTTTTTCTTCTGCTGGCACCCCAGTGTTTTGGAAAAGGCGCCCCCACCATTTATTGTTCCGAGCTGTATAAAACATGAGGGGTCCCAATGTGAAATCCCTCGGTCCATGTTCAACAGTTCAGGAAGGTTGGCAGCAGAAGGATGGGCGCCAAGGGCTGGAGTAACTGAGCAGGCCGGGAGTACAAGGATAGGTGATGTTTCGGGTCGGGACCCTTCTTCATGCTTTGTTTCTACACATCAACCCCCCCCCCCCCCCACCCCCACCCCACCCCCCCCCCTCCCCTGTGTTGACCTATTATCTGCTACACTTCTCCTTTCCACCTTCCTTATTCTCTTCCCATCTCCCCCCTTCCTTTCAATCAGTCTGAACGAAGGTCCCACGACCTGAAATGTCACCTGTCCACGTTCCCCAGAGATGCTGCCTGTCCGACTGGGTTACTCCAGCCCTCTTGTGTATTAGCCATCACCTGCGGCTCCACACAACTCTTGCCTTGGGCCACCGAATGCTTAAGGATTAACTTCTGCCGGAGTGTGTAAGTGCAGCTTTGGCCATGCTCGAAGCATCCTGCTCTCTTCTCCACCGGCCTGGCACGTGCTGTGCTGCTGCGGATGCGAGCCTACAGTGCTTGCTGAAGTATCGATAGATCGGCAGGGGAAGGCAAAAGTGGGTATGGAGAGAGAAATTATGAATCCATTTGTTTGGAAATTTCAATGCAATATTTGCAAATTACATTCGACGTTGTAGATTCTATTGCTTGTGCCAAAATGACGCTGCTGGAGGCATTTTGTTTGACTTATTTGCTTTTATGTCGGAGGCATATCCCGGTGTTTAATCATGCAAATGTCTGTCACTTTAAGCTGTGGACCATTCTGAGGCCACGTGTTCACGAAAGCCATTCGCTTCCTTCGATACTTCTGTTAATAATCATTTTAACCCTGTGGCAACGTGTGTTGTATCAAGCGCGCGTGTGCCAAACGAGATAAACTTGTGCAATCATTGTAGGCGCTGCGACAGATTGATTGAATGTGTGGCACAGTGGTAGAGTTGCTGCTTTACAGCGCCAGAGTCCCGGGTGCTGTCTGTACGGAGTTTGTACGTTCTCCCCCCGTGACCTGCGTGGGTTATCTCCGGTTTCCTCCCACACTCCAAAAGACGTACACGTTGGTAGGTTAACTGGGTTGGTATAAATGTGAATTGTCCCTGGTGCGTGCAGGATAGTGTTAATGTGCAGGGGATCCCTGGCCAGCACGGACTCAGTGGGCCGAAGGGTCTGCTTCTCGGAAAAAAGCAAAACTCCCCTTGCACTAGGACCTTCCAAATGGAATAGCAGATCTCCTCAAAGCTTTTGATTCTCATACCTTTTTTGTATCCATGATGTATACCCATAGCTTTGTGTGTGTGTGTGTTCGTTCACTCACCCTTTGACTGTAACTGATGGTAATGCATCCTGTTAGGTTGGTTGCAAAGCTTTCTGTTCAAGATTGTATTAATCGGCAATGATTTTTGAACATCCTTTTTTTTTGGTTTGCTGTTCCTTCTGATTTAAGTGGCGTGTGTTATTTGATGGCTTTACCCGTAAATCTGCTTTGTAAGCTGGCAGAGAACCAAGGACAATCTATGTTAAAAGTTGATTTTTGAAAATGACGCACATGCAGTATGACTGAAACCTAATCTCAGGGGCAGCTTTGCGAATATTCACTGTACATATCTGAGATTGTGCCGTTGGGATTTCCACCTGCTGTGTTATCGTGCGTGGCACTCTTTTTGTTTGGATACCGTGTCTGTGTCCATAATGTTCTCGTTTGCTTTGGTGCCGACTAAGTAATACTGTGGACGTTATCAGGGATATTTAATATCTGCACCTATACATTCCAAGCACTATGCATTTTTGAGCTTTGTTTTTTTTTTGTTATTCAGTTTTGTGATTCCTCTTTCTGTTGCAGTTAAACTACTTTTGGAAGTTCAAACTTGCCGTTTTTTTGCGTTCCATTTAATTTGGGCATTTTATTGTTTTTTGGAACCATTAATGTGACTTTTCGTTTTGCTGTGTGGTTTTGGTGATGAACTGAGTGTTGGTTTATGTTTTTTTTTTTTAAAGTCGGGGTAGTTTGGCTTGTGCTATTATTTGTTTCCTTGTCATCCCAGCGTAATGATGAATCAAGGTGGCAAATCCGGAGCGAGTTAACGTGAACTGAAAATGTAAACTTCTTGCATTTTTGTCCTCCATTTTGGAAAAACGTTTAATGTATCCCCTCAAACCTTGCTGCCTTTCCAGTTTTACTCTGATTTAAAAGCTGATAACTGCTCGCTGGCCTTCCAGCTGCCACAGTCACGGATGGATAAAGAAGAGATTCATTATCCTCGAAGGTCACCATTCCTTTCTCTGAAGATGGACACAAAAATCTGGAGTAACTCAGTGGGTCAGGTAGCACCTCTGGAGAAAAGGAATGGGTGACGTTTTGAGTCGAGACCCTTCCTCAGAGTCTGAGATGTGGTACGGAGATTCCTTCCAGAGTCTGAGGAAGGGTCCTGACCCGAAACGTCACCTATTCCTTTTCTCCAGCGATGCTGCCCGTACCTGCTGAGTTACTCCAGCTTTTTGTGTCCATCTTCGGTTTAAACCAGCATCTGCAGTTCCTTCCTACACGTTCCTTTTTCCAATCGGTACTATCCACAATCAGTGTTGAAGAAGATGTGCCTAAATTGCTTAAACTGTAGAAGTGAGCTGCGGTAACAGGGATACAACCAACAAGATTGATACACTGAAACCAAATTGGGTGAAGCAAGTCAACTTTTAGCGTAATTGTATAAGGATTGTCCGTGGCCCCATTTACACAAGCACCTCATGGCAGAAGGTATTGGATGATTTGGATCCAAGAGTTGCTTAAAATGACATGCCGACTCCCAGTACATTGTGTTCCAAGCTGCAGTGAATCATTTGAATGAAAGTAATTCCAGCCACCACAACCTCACGACCTTGCTTTGTCGAATCCTAATTGACAAGTAAGGAGTGCTTCTAACTACCGTTGGTGTTTTATGCCTTTTAGGTTGCACTTGGAGCATTCTTGCAGAAGATTGCTTACCTGAAAGGTTGTTTTATAATGCAAAGCTATTGCAAATTTTGTACAAATCAAGAAATTGTATTGTCTTTGGGCAAAATAAATTTTTTGTTAAAGTGTCGAAGGTTTTATTGTTGCCTCCTGGTAATTCCCTCTGGGCACAATGGTGGGGGATTCATTGTCTCTCAATTCAATTGCAAATATTGCTATTGCTTCTAACACAGTGACTCAATGCATGGTATGCTTGCCTTAATACTCAGATGCAACAAATCAGTCGTACAGGTTGGGAGCTAAGCTGATGCGGGGGGGAATCTGTTCTGCTCTGGCCTTTTAAGTTGACATCTAAAGACACATGATGGAAACAGGCCCTTTGGCCCACTGAGACCATGCTATCTATCGATCTAGTTCTATGTTACCCCACTTTCTCATCCACCTGCTACACACTAGGGGCCATTTTAGAGGCTAATTGACTGACAAACCCGCACGTCCTTGGGATTTGGGAAGAAACCGGATCTCCCAATACCTGCAACCTCCGGGAACCGCACGGAAACCTTGGGTGGGGCGCAAAGTCTCCAGAGGTTTCCTTTCAGGTTTCCTAAGTGGGACAGGGGCATTAAGAGTTAATTCTACCTGGGTAACTGGGTGACCAGCGCACCAAGTTTGCTGAAACAGGCTGCTTAACGCTACTAAATAATAATATGCTGGTACATTTGACTCATTTAACTGATTTTAATAAGGCACGTATTTTCAAAACAAAGGATTAGTAGCACAGGAGTCCAGACAAAATTGGCTGGGTTTTCGAGGTAATTTGGTTTTAAAGTTTGGCTTTATCCCTCAGTTTGTAAACGAAAGAATGCACCTCGTCAAAGGGCTGGCCGACAAATGTCTTCACTCTGTCCTTCCAGGCGACCAGCTTTGGCCGGTCTTTCAGGATGTCACGATTTGCTCCCAGAGGCTGGAATTAAAGCACAATGCGCACAAATTGTTAAAAGTGTCAAGTCTTCAGTCGACGGTGCTTTTTGCGATACAATACAACTTTACTCATGCTTACTTTATTAGCCAAGGTAGACAAAAATGCTGGAGAAACTCAGCGGGTGAGGCAGCATCTACGGAGCGAAGGAACAGGTGACGTTTCTGGGGTCGAGACCCTTCCGGAATTGAGATTGAAGGGTCTCGACCCGAAACGGAGTCCGAGGTGAGGAGATGAGGAGGAATTTCTTTAGTCAGAGGGTGGTGAATCTGTGGAATTCTTTGCCACAGAATGCTGTGGAGGCCAAGTCGGTGGATATTTTTAAGGCAGAGATGGATAGATTTTTGATTAGTGCGGGTGACAGAGGTTATGGGGAGAAGGCAGAAGAATGGGGTTAGGAGAGAGAGAAGGATCAGAGTTAGACATGATTGAATGGTGTAGTCGATGGGCCGAATGGCCTATTTCTTCTCCTATCACATGACCTTATGACACCAGGTACAATTTACAATGATACCATGCCAATTAACCTACAAGATCCAAGGGTGCTGGCAAATCGGTGGTGGACCGGTAGATGCACAGAGTCTCTTGCCCAGAGTAGGGGAATCGAGGACAAGAGGACATTGGTTCAAGGTGAAAGGGAAAAGATTTACTAGGAACCTGAGGGGTAACATTTTTCACACAAAGGGTGCTGGGTGTATGGAACGAGCTGCCAGAGGAGGTAGTTGAGGCTGGGACTATCCCAACATTTAAGAAACAGTTAAGACAGGCACATGGATAGGACAAAAATGCTGGAGAAACTCAACGGGTGAGGCAGCATCTATGGAGTGAAGGAATGGGCGACGTTTCGGGTCGAGACCCTTCTTCAGACTGATGAGGGGGTGGGGGGGGTTTCTTGGTCCTCTAAAATATTCCAAATGGAATTTAAACTGGAGCTGGTGAAGGGAGGGATTAAGGGGGGGTGGGGCGGAAAGAACAAAGGAAGAGGCGGAGACAGTGGGCTGTGGGGGAGCTGGGAAGGGGAGGGGAAAGAGGGAGAAAGCAGGGACTACCTGAAATTGGAGAAGTCAATGTTCGTACCGCTGGGGTGTAAACTACCCAAGCGAAATAGTTTGTACTGAGAAATTACAGTAACCCAAAAGCAAGCAGATATTAATTGGTGTTGATATTGATGTTGATATGAGCTCTGATATTGATCGGGGTTAGCTTCAAGAGTACAGAAGTCCCTTAGCAATCATTAACTCTTGCTGTGAAATCCACCTTAAATAAATAATTAGCGAGTTCAATATTTGTCAGCGTTGTTCCTGATCGCCATTGATGGAGGGGATGATTAGATGCTGTTGGTTTTCAAAGGGACCTTTGGACTTTAGATATACAGCGAAGAAACAGGCCCCTTCGACCCACCGAACCCGCGCCGACCAGCGATGCCTCCCGTACACTAGCAGTATCCTACACGCACACACACACACACGCACACACACGCACACACACACACACACACACACACACTAGGGACAATCTACAATTTACGGAAGCCTATCTTGATTAGTACGGGCATCAGGGGTTATGGGGAGAAGGCAGGAGAATTGGGTTAGGAGGGAGAGATAGATCAGCCATGATTGAATGGTGGAGTTTTTTTGTCAACCTTCGATTTTCCAGCATCTGCAGTTCCTTCTTAAACAAATGGATGGGACAAGTTTGGAGGGATATGGACCAAACGCAGGCAGGTGGGACTAGACTAGACTGATTGCTGGGATGTCAGGACTTTCATATGAAGAAAGACTGGATGGACTCGGCTTGTACACGCTGGAATTTAGAAGATTGAGGGGGGATCTTATAGAAACTTACAAAATTCTTAAGGGGTTGGACAGGCTAGATGCAGGAAGATTATTCCCGATGTTGGGGAAGTCCAGAACTAGAGGTCACAGTTTAAGGATAAGAGGGAAGTCTTTTAGGACCGAGATGAGAAAATCATTTTTTACACAGAGTGGTGAATCTCTGGAATTCTCTGCCACAGAAGGTAGTTGAGGCCACAGTTCATTGGCTATATTTAAGAGGGAGTTAGATGTGGCCCTTGTGGCTAAAGGGATCAGGGGTATGGAGAGAAGGCAGGTATGGGATACTGAGTTGGATGATCAGCCATGATCATATTGAATGGCGGTGCAGGCTCGAAGGGCCGAATGGCCTACTCCTGCACCTATTGTCTATGTTTTCATGTTTCTAGAGTAGGTGGGACGTGTTGGCCGGTGTGGGCAAGCTGGGCCAGAGGGGAGCCTGTTTCAATGGTGTTATCACTCGATGACCTGTATTTATTTATTTTTATTTTTAAAATTTTTTATTTATTTATTTATTTATTATTTTTTTTTAAAAAGAATTATTTTTATTAGAAGTACGGTAAGTTACAATAATACACAACACGTATGTCTTAATACATTTTTTGTACCGCTTCATTTTTTAAGCTTTAAGAAAAAGATAGAAGTAAAGGAAGTAAGGAAAGTGCGCAAGTGTCGTGAAGGTGCAAGAGAGTGTTGAGAAAAGAAAGCCCCTTAGAAAAGAAGTTAGAGAAGGAAGTAAAGAAAGAAAGTAGACCCTAGAAAAGAAGGAAAAAGAAAGGAGAAACAATCGCTCTATTATAACATTAAACTCCGCAGAAAGGGGACTACCAACCAAGTCTGTTTTTGTTGTTTTACAAGATCCTGGCACCATTTATTTATTTATTTATTTATTTTTTAGATTGCTATTGCACCTCATGCTTGTAATAGTTCCAAAAACGTAGACCACGCCTTTTGGAAATGGTCTACTTTGCCTGCTAAGAGGAATCTCATCTCTTCCAGATGTAGTGTTTCAAACATATCTGATATCCACATTTTTATTGTTGGTGTGGGCGCATTTTTCCAGAATTTAAGAATAAGCTTTTTTCCCCATTATTAGCCCGTAATTGAGTAAATTCTTCTGAAACACGTTTAGTTCAGGGTTACCTTCCGATATTCCAAAAATAATCCATTCTGGTTTTGGTACCAGTTTTATTTTAATTAATTTTGTAAAGATGTCAAATATTTCATTCCAGAATTTTTGTATTTTTGTACAAAAAACGAAAGAATGCGCTATGGTAGCTTCTTGACACAGACATTTATCACAGATGGGTGAAACATTAGGGAAGAGTTTATTTATTTTAGTTTTTGAATAATATAGTCTATGTAATGTTTTGAATTGGATGAGAGTATGTCGTACGTTGATCGAACATTTATGCATCTGTATTTAAACACCATACCTGCATCAGTTCGCAGATGGCCAATATATCCCCCAGTGTGATCTCCTCACCGCAAAGGAAGGGCTGGTTCTTCAGGTACATGCATTCCAATTTATCCAGGGTGACGCTTAGTTCCCGCAGGGCTTTGTCCAACTTGTCCGTATCCACCGGCTGTCCGGACATGTTGGGTATCAGAACCTGCACGACAATGTTACGCAAAAAGTTACGAAAGTCACTGCGATTATTTTTGTTGGCCCCTTGACCCCATCGAGTCCCAGTTCCATGTACAGGAAGGAACTGCAGGTGCTGGTTTAAACCGGGGATAAGACAGAAAACGCTGGAGTAACTCAGCGGGACAGGCAGCATCTCCGGAGAGAGGGAATGGGCGACGTTTCGGGTCGAGACCCTTTCACCAGACAGAGTCGCAGGGAAGGGAAACTGGAGAAATAGATGGCGATGGAGAGAGACAATAGACAATAGGTGCAGGAAGGTGCCATTCGGCCCTTCGAGCCAGCACCGCCATTCAATGTGATCATGGCTGATCATCCCCAATCAGTACCCCGTTCCTGCCTTCTCCCTATATCCCCTGACTCCGCTATCTTTAAGACCCCTATCTAGCTCTCTCTTGAAAGCATCCAGGGAACCGGCCTCCACCGCCCTCTGAGGCAGAGAATTCCACAGACTCACCACTGTCTGTGTGAAAAAGTGTTTCCTCATCTCCGTTCTAAATGGCTGACCCCTTATTCTTAAACTGTGTGTGGCCCCTGGTTCTGGACTCCCCCAACATCGGGAACATGTTTCCTGCCTCTAGCGTGTCCAAACCCTTAATAATGTCATATGTTTCAATAAGATCCGGCGCAACAGTACAGTTGCTGCCTGACAGCGCTGGACACTACGGGTGCTGTCTGTACGGAATTTGTACTGTGTGTGTGTGTGTCTGTCTGTCTGTCTGTCTGTCTGTCTGTGTGTGTGTGTGTGTGTGTGTGTGCGCGCGCGCGCGGTGGGCCGAAGGGCCTGTTTCCGCAATGGATTTCTCTCTTTAAAAAAATAAAAGTGCCCTCACCTTGGTGTGCCCGCTGGTCATATGAATGAAGGAAAGGTTGCCTTACAAATGAAAGCCATCTTGCTATTTTAATACAGACCTCCAGGATGAAGACTTTGGCTGTGTGGAATCTCACGTTGGCATGCTGCCAGGCCATGTACTCGTCAACCTTTGCCCGATGATGTAGGTCAGGCGGGTACCAGAATTGAGGGACATCGTACTTAGTCGCCAGGTACTTCAAGATGGCCACACTGCAAACAGAAATCCTCACTCACTGCCAGCATTTATTTCAAGAGGGCTTGTGTACACAAAAACACAGGGATGTATTGCCGAGGCTCTATAAGACACTAGACAATAGGTGCAGGAGTAGGCCATTCGGCCCTTCGAGCCAGCACCGCCATTCAATGTGATCATGGCTGATCATCCCCAATCAGTACCCCGTTCCTGCCTTAATAATAATAATAATAAATTTTATTTAATGGGCGCCTTTCAGACATCTCAAGGACACCTTACATAGTAATCGGAATAACATATAATCGGAATATAACAAGTAATAAAGACATCACAGAGACACAAATTAAAAACAGAATTCAATCCAAAAACAGAAAATCAAAAACACAGTGTGAAGAGAGAGCAGCGGCAGCCAAAGCGCGCCAGCGTTCACTCTCACTTCACGGCAGCCATCTTGGACACAGACCTACAGGACTACAATTAGACAAAAAAAATCATCCCCCCACAATGGATAGCACTCTGGAGGAAGGCACAATGTCCAGTCCCCACCCCATGTTCACCCCAAAGTCAGGCCTATTGAGGCCACCGCAGTTGCCTCTACGGAGGCCCGATGTCCCTGGCCGTTCTCACCGGGTGGTCTTCTCCCCATATCCCCTGACTCCGCTATCTTTAAGAGCCCTATCTAGCTCTCTCTTGAACGCATCCAGAGAACCGGCCTCCACCGCCCTCGGAGGCAGAGAATAAGGCACTGGTAAAGGCTGCATTTGGAACATTGTGAGCACCATATCCGTGGAAGGAAATGATCCCAGGAATGAGTGAGTTAACCTATGATGAGCGTTTGTCGGCACTGGGCCTGTACTCGCTGGAGTTTAGAAGAACCTCATTGAAACGTACAGAATAGTGAAAGGCTCGGATAGAGTGGATGTGTAGAGGGTGTTTCCACCAGTGGGAGAGTCTAGGACTAGAGGTCATAGCCTCAGAATTAAAGGACATTCTTTTCCGAAGGCTATGAGGTGAGATTTATTTGGTCGGAGGGTGGAAAATGTGTGGAATTTATTGCTGCAGAAGGCCGTGGAGGCCAAGTCAATGGATATTTTAATGGCAGAGATAGATTGTTGATTAGAATGGTTGTCGGGTTATGGGGAGAAAGCAGGATAATGGGGTTAGGAGGGAGTGATAGATCTGCCATGATTGAATGGCGGAGTACACTTGATGGGCCTAATGGCCTAATTCTACCTATCACCTATGACCTTATGTCCAGTGAAGGAAAGAGAGGTTTCTTACTGCATTTAAACTCGACCCTATTAACAAGACCACAACTACTCCGATGTCCATGTAAATATACCGTGTAATTTTACTTTCGTATCGTGTACAAATCACGGGAGGAATAGATCGGGGAGACGCCCAGAGGAAGGGACTCGAGAACCAGAGGGCATGGGTTTAAGGTGAAGTGGCGAAAGATTTAACAGGGAACCCGAGGGGTGACTTTTTCCACGCAAAGGGTGGTGGGTGTATGGAACCAGTTGCCAGAGGAGGTAGTTGGGGTAGGGACCATCGCAACACTTAAGAAACATTTCGACAGGTACAGGGATAGGACTCGGATTGGTGGGACATGGGCCAGAAGCAGGCAGGTGGGACTGGTGTAGATGGGACATGTTGGCCAGTGATGGGGTGAGTTGGGCCGAAGGGCCTGTTTCCACGCTGGAAGACTTTGTCTTTTATTGAATATATAGTTTAGTTTGGAGACGCAGCGTGGAAACGAGGCCCTTCGGCCCACCGACTCTGTGCCGACCAGCGATCAACTTGTCCACTAACACTATCCTACACACTAGGGACAATTTGCAATTTTTTTAATACCAAAGTCAATTAACCTACAAACCTGTGGAGTGCGGGAGAAAACCGGAGCACCCGGAGAAAACCCATGCGGTCACTGGGAGAACGGCACCCGTAGTCAGGATTGAACCCAGGTCTCTGGTGCTGTGAGGCAGCAACTCTACCGCTGCCCCACTGTGTCGCCTCCTTATTCTCACTGCATGTTGTGCCTGTCCTACATTTTCACGTTTCGCTTAGAGTGACCCAGCGTGAAAACAGACCAGTCCATGCCGACCAGCGATGGCCCGTTCACACTAGTTCCATCTTATCCCACATTAGGGGTCATTTTTACAGAGGGCCAATTAACCTCCAAACCCGCGCGTCTTCGGGTCGTGGTAGGGAAAGATAGATCGGCCGCGATTGAACAGCAGAGTAGACTTGATGGGCCGAATGGCCTATCTATCATTTATGAGACCGGCACCCCGAGACCCTTGCCCAGAGTAAGGGGGGTATCGAGAACCAGAGGACATTGATTTAAGGTGAGGGGGGAGAAAGATGAAGGGGGAGAAAGACCCACGAGGTCACAAGCATAACGTGCAAACTCCGCACAGACAGCACCCCAGGTCAAGGCTCCATGGAACCGGCAATTGGGAACACCAACGAGACTTGACTTTGACTACAAATGAATGAAAGATGCAAATGGCAACTCACCTCTCTGTCAGAACAAACCCATTGTCCACAATCACCGGCACTTTCTGCATCGGATTCAGTTTGGTAAACTCCACACTAGTTTGCTCACCTGGTCAAGTTAAACAAAAACATGAAGGTAAATTCACAGAGTCTTTTGCCCAGAGTAGGGGAATCGAGAACCAGAGGGCTTAGGTTTATGGTGAGGGGGGGGGGGGGGGGGTGTGAGGGTGGGACGGGACGGGACTAGTGTAGCTGGGACATGTTGGCCGGTGTGGACAAGTTTGGGCCCTGTATCACTCTGTGACCCTAAGAGCTCAGCGGGTCAGGCAGCATCTGTGGAGACCCGAAAAACCGGCCACGGAAGTCAGCTATGGGAGCGGATCTACCTGCTCTGGCCAGGCCGGAGTTCCACAGCCCCGGCTGCAGGGGGCAAATTCGACCTGCTGATCGGCCCGATGAAGTCAGAGATCGGATGCCTCACTCACAAGTTATAGTAGAATTAGGTCCTTCGGCCCATCGAGTCTACTCCGCCAATCAATCATGGATGATCTCTGAAATCCCATTCTCCTCATAACCCTTGACACCCGTTCTAATCAAGAATTTGTCAAACTCGGCCTTAAAAATATCCACTGACTTGGCCTCCACAGCCCTCTGTGGCAATGAATTCCACAGATTCACCACCCTCTGGCTAAAGAAGTTCCTCCTCACCTCCTTTCTAAAAGAGCGCCCTTTAATTGTGAGGCTGTGACCTCTGGTCCTAGACTCTCCCACCAGTGGAAACATCCTCTCCACATCCACTCTGTCTACGCCTCACGTATAGTCTTTCTGCTGAAGACAGACGATATGGGCTGAAGGGCCTATTTCCATGCAGTAGATAGACATAAAAATCTGGAGTAACTCAGTGGGACGGGCAGCATCTTCGGTTTAAACCAGCATCTGCAGTTCCTTCCTACATATTTCCATGTTGTCTCGCTCTGTTCTCTCGTTCTCCTCCCCTTTCCCCTCTCTGCAACTCTCATAGTCCTGGTCACTCTTCACTTGCACTCCCCTCCCCCCCCCCCCCCCCCCCCCCCCCCCTCTCTCTCCCTCCTCCCTCTCCACCCCCTCCTTCTGAAGAGTGCAAAAGAACAAGCAAAGATTTAGGGGGCGGCACGGTGGAGTTGCTGCCTCACAGCGCCGGAGGCCCAGGTTCGATCCTGACCACGGGTGCTGCCCGTATGGAGTTTGTAAGGTTGACCTGCTTGAGTTATCTCCGAGATTTCCGCTTTTCTCCCACAAGACGTACAGGTTTGTAGGTTCATTGACTTGGCGCAAATGTAAAACTGGCCCCTGTGTTTAAGAAGGAACTGCAGATGCTGGAAAATCCAAGGTAGACAAAAATGCTGGAGAAACTCAGCGGGTGCAGCAGCATCTATGGGGCGAAGAAAAACAGGCCCTTCGGCCCACCGAGTCCGCACCGACCAGGGATCCCCACACCCTTCGCTCCAGAGATGCTGCTGCACCCGCTGAGTTTCTCCTGTAAAACTGTCCCTAGTGTGTGTGTGTAGGATAGTGTAAGTGTGCGGGGTGATCGGTGGGCCGAAGGGCCTGTTTCCGCGCTGTGTCTCTCTCTCTCTCTACACTAAAGGGGGAAGAAAGTGCAAGGTGTCAAACTGCGAATTAGTAATAGCACCGGGGCAAACAAGGGGCCCGGTAAAAATTGCTCACCATTCCGCAGAGCGACCGACTTCTCGACGTGAGGGATGCCGGTGCATTTCAGGAACAGAAGGACGGCCCTGCAGGGCTGGGATAGAAGGTCGTAGTAGACCCGCAGAGGGAGCCGAGAAGCCATGGGTCAGGGGGGGAAGATAGTCTCTCGGCGACAGACCCACTCCGCTCCCCAGGGCCGCCGCGCAACTTGCAACATGTAATGTATCAGCTGAAATGTATCAAAGGTTGTAGCGCGTCGCTGAAACTAACACACACACACACACACATAGACCACGCCGCGGAGAGCAGACACTATCAAACGCTGGTAGACAGAAGTGCTGGAGAAACTGCAGCGGGTGCAGCAGCATCTATGGAGCGAAGGGGATAGGCAACGTTTCAGGATGAAACCCCTTCTGGAAATAGGCAACGTTTCAGGATGAAACCCTTCTGGAAATAGGCAACGTTTCAGGATGAAACCCTTCTGGAAATAGGCAACGTTTCGGGACGAAACCCTTCTGGAAATAGGCAACGTTTCGGGCCGAAACCCTTCCGGGTTTCGTCCCGAAACGTTGCCTATTTCCTTCGCTCCATAGATGCTGCTGCACCCGCTGAGTTTCTCCAGCATTTTTTGTCTACCTTCGATTTTCCAGCATCTGCAGTTCCTTCTTAAACACTATCAAACGCTGGATTCTTGGTTCTTGGTCCTCCAAAATATTCCAAATGGAATTTAAACTGGAGGTGGTGGAGGGAGGATGGGCACAAAATAGCTGGAGTAACTCAATAGACAATAGGTGCAGGAGTAGGCCATTCGGCCCTTCGAGCCAGCACCGCCATTCAATGTGATCATGGGGTTGATCATCCCCAATCAGTACCCCGTTTCTGCCTTCTCCCCATATCCCCTGACTCCGCTATCTTCAAGAGCCCTATCTAGCTCTCTCTTGAAAGTATCCAGAGAACCGGCCTCTGAGGCAGAGAATTCCACAGACTCACAACTCTCCGTGTGAAAAAGTGTTTCCTCGTCTAAACTCAGCGGGACAGGCAGCATCTCTGGAGAGACCCAAAAGAGCGCTGACCCGCTGAGTTACTCCAGCTTTTAAACCAGCACCTGCAGTTCCTTTCCACACGCTGTCTAAAAAGCTAACATTCTCAGCGACCGGCTAAAAACTCTGAAGAAGGGTCCCGACCCTTCTGTGGAATTCTCTGCCACAGAGAGTTGGATGTGGCTCTTACAGGGTAGAGGGAAACGAGCGATAGAGACGATGATGTGGAGAGATGTGGAACAAATGAATGAAAGATGTGTAGAAAAGTAGTAATGATAAAGGAAACGGGCCATTGTAAGTAAGAAATATTCTGGCAATTTTGCATTTATTTAGTCAAGATTCAAAATTCAAGATACATTTAATTGTCACATGTGCCAGATGGGCACTGTGAAATGAAATTCCCATACAGCCATACAATAAAAAGAAAGAACACAACACACTATAGAATTTAACATAAAACATCCCCAACAGCAGAATCAAAGTTTCCCACTGTGTTGGAAGGCACCAGCGTCAGTCTTCCTCCACGAGTCATAGAGCGTGGGTCAATGTAAGGTTGTGGCAGGATACCTTATCTTCCATCTGGGCAGGTTCTAGCCTGCAGGAGTCAACAATGAAGTGTAAAAAAACATTTTCTTTTTGCCTCTATCACAGAACTGGACAAGTTCTTGTTGGCACTGTGGCTCGGTTTATCCGTCTCTATTGGTAGTGTCTAGTGTTCCTGACACTCCCACAGCCTCAATGTTGTTACACAGACCAGCGTATGAATATGGAATTATCTAACTCCAAGTAATCCTTGCATTCCCTCCCCCACCCCCACCTTCTCTTTCTCTCTCCATCCCCCCCCCCCCCCCCACCTTAATCGTTATGCCAGTTTCGCTGTGTAAGAAGGAACTGCAGATGCTGCTTTAAACCGAAGATAGGCACAAAAAGCTGGAGTAAAACCCCTGTCCCACTGTACGAGTTCATTCCAGGAGTTCTCCTGAGTTTGCCCTGATAGGGCTATAACTCACCCGTCAAGCAGCATCTCTAGAGAGAAGGAATGGGTGACGTTTCGGGTCGAGACTGGTCTGAAGGGAAACGAGAGATATGGACGGTGATGTGGAGAGATAAAGAATAATGAATGAAAGATATGCAAAATAGTAACAATGATAAATGAAACAGGCCATTGTTGGCTGTTTGTTGGGTGAGAACGAGAAGCTGGTGCGACTTGGGTGGGGGAGGGATGGAGAGAGAGGGAATGCCGGGGCTACCTGATGTTAGAGAAATCAATATTCATACCACTGGGCTGTAAGCTGCCCAAGCGAAATATGAGATGCTGTTCCTCCAATTTGCGTTTAGCCTCACTGACAATGGAGGAGACCCAGGACAGGAAGGTCTGTGTAGGAATGGGAAGGAGAATTAAAGTGTTTGGCAACCGGGAGATCAGGTTGGTTCAGGGTGGGCTGAGCGAAGGCGTTCCTCAAAACGATCGCCCAGTCTGCGTTTGATCTCGCTGATGTACAAGAGTCTACATCTTGAACTAGTTTCGACAATGGACCTTAAAATTCTAAAGGGATTGGACAGGCTAGATGTAGGAATAAAGTTCCCCATGTTGGGGGAGTCCAGAACCAGGGGGGTCACAGTTTAAGAATGATGGGTAGGCCATTTAGGACTGAGATGAGAAAAAAAAAATGTTGTGAGTTGTGAATCTGTGGAATTCTCTGCCACAGAAGGCAGTGGAGGCCTATTCACTGGATGTTTTCAAGTTAGATTTAGCTCTTAGGGCTAATGGAATCAAGGGATATGGGGAGAAAGTAGGAACGGGGTACTGATTGTGGATGATCAGCCATGATCATATTGAATGGCGGTGCTGGCTCGAAAGGCCAAATGGCCTACTCCTGCACCTATTTTCTATGTTTCTATATTTCTTGTTTCCCTCTCCCCAGACTCTCAGTCTGAAGAAGGGTCTCGACCCGAAACATCACCCATTCCTTCTCTCCAGAGATGCTGCCTGTCCCGCTGAGTTACGCCAGCATTTTGTGTCCATCTTCGGTTTAAACCCAGCATCTGCCGTTCCTTCCTGCGCTCGCTATGTAACTTTGTGTCGGCGCCCTTTCTGTGGCCACTCTTTGCATACCTTGCGTGTGTGAAACAAAAAACACCACTGCGGCTTGTCACATGTGGTAATAACCTACTCAGTATTCAGTCATGTTCCGTGTCCTGTGTTCTATTCCAGTCCAATGCAAATTCATGGCAGGCTGCTACAAAGAAGTATTATTCTCATCCATCACAGACAGGAGTGTAACAGGATACACTGACTGAATGCAGCATTGGGGATGCCGATAACCGTTTGTACAAAGTACAGTGAGTTTAGGGAACAATTTAAATTCTGCACTGTACAGTGAAGTGTGAAAACTTGAATAATTGCATCAAATGGATTAGTCCTTTGAAGCCGTGAGGAGGTGCTTGAGCCTCGATTTCCATTCTTTTTCAAAAACAAAATTAGTTCGAGCTTAGGTACACAAAAATGCTGGAGAAACTCAGCGGGTGCAGCAGCATCTATGGAGCGAAGGAAATAGGCGACGTTTCGGGCCGAAACCCTTCGTCAGACTGGTCTCGGGCCGAAACCCTTCTTCACCCAACGGTCTGTCCTCAGCAGAGGTCTTACCTTTGTCCCCCTCCGTCCCCATCTCAATGAGTTCCGCGCCCACCATGACTTGGAGCGCTTCTACCGTCGCCTCCGCCTCACAGCGCACTTCCATGGGAAGGAGTCCTCGCCCCCCAATGATGACCCCTTTTCCCGTCTCCAACGCACCCCCTCCTCGTGGAACCCCTCTCATAAAGTCCCGGCTCTGGAACTCTTTATCCAGAACTGCCGCCGCGACGTCGACCGCCTCAACTTCTCCACTCCCCTGTCTCACTCTAATCTTCCCCCCTCTGAACGCACTGCCATTGAATCACTCCGCAAAAACCCAGATTGGGTCATCGGGGCCTTAGTTCGAGCTTAGTTTAGTTTAGTTTCGAGATACAGCGCGGAAACAGGCCCTTCGGCCCAACGAGTCCGCGCCGACCAGCGATCCCGCAAACTAAAGGGCCTGTCCCACTTGGCGATTATTTCAGCGAGACTAATTATTAGTGTCGCTGAAATTTTGAACTGACGTATCAGGTCACCGAAAAATACGCGGCGTGATGCGGCGTGATGACGTATGGCGCGGCGAGGTTTTTTATCGAGTGTGGCAACATTTTTTTTGTATCGCAGCTGGATTTTAATAATAATGGATGGGATTTATATAGCGCCTTTCTAATACTCAAGGCGCTTTACATCGCATTATTCATTCACTCCTCAGTCACACTCGGTGGTGGTAAGCTACATCTGTAGCCACAACTGCCCTGGGGCAGACTGACGGAAGCGTGGCTGCCAATCTGCGCCTACGGCCCCTCCGACCACCACCAATCACTCACACACATTCACACACAGGCAAAGGTGGGTGAAGTGTCTTGCCCAAGGACACAACGACAGTATTTTGAAATGGTCAAAAACCTTTTACCGACCCTGATATGATGCAGGCAGAATCGCCAAGTGGAACAGGCCCATTAGACACAATACTCCACCTCTTCCTTTCTTCTTCTTCCCGCCCGCCCCCCCCCCCCCCCCCCCCCCCCCCCCCACCCTCACATCAGTCTGAAGAAGTGTTTCGGCCTGAAACGTTGCCTAGTTCCTTCGCTCCGTAGTTGCTGCCTCACCCGCTGAGTTACGCCAGCATTTTGTGTCGATCTTCGGTTTAAACCCAGCACTTTTGTCCACAGACACTAGACACGTTCTCCAGAGATGCTGCCTGACCCGCTGAGTTTTGCCCTTGTCCCACTTAGGAAACCTGAATGGAAACCTCTGGAGACTTTGCGCCCCACCCAAGGTTTCCGTGCGGTTCCAAGTTCAAGTTCAAGTTCAAGTGAGTTTATTGTCATGTGTCCCTGTATAAGACAATGAAATTCTTGCTTTGCTTAAGCACACAGAACATAGTAGGCATTGACTACAAAACAGATAAATGTGTCCATATACCATGATATAAATATATACACACATGAATAAATAAACTGATAAAGTGCAAATAGCAGAAAGTGGTTATTAATAATCAGAGTTTTGTCCGAGCCAGGTTTAATAGCCTGATGGCTGAGGGGAAGTAGCTATTCCTGAACCTGGTTGTTGCAGTCTTCAGGCTCCTGTACCTTCTACCTGAAGGTAGCAGGGAGATCAGTGTGTGGCCAGGATGGTGTGGGTCTTTGATGATACTGCCAACCTTTTTGAGGCAGCGACTGCGATAAATCCCCTCGATGGAAGGAAGGTCAGAGCCGATGATGGATTGGGCAGTGTTTACTACTTTTTGTAGTCTTTTCCTCTCCAGGGCGCTCAAATTGCCGAACCAAGCCACGATGCAACCGGTCAGCATGCTCTCTACTGTGCACCTGTAGAAGTTAGAGAGAGTCTTCCTTGACAAACCGACTCTCCGCAATCTTCTCAGGAAGTAGAGGCGCTGATGAGCTTTTTTGATAATTGCGTTAGTGTTCTCGGACCAGGAGAGATCTTCAGAGATGTGCACGCCCAGGAATTTGAAGTTCTTGACCCTTTCAACCGGAGGTTGCAGGTGGTTGCCGGAGGTTGCAGGTAGTGGTAGCAGGTAGGGAGACTGACAAAAACCTCCGGGAACCGCATGGAAACCTTGGGTGGGGAGCAAAGTCTCCAGAGGTTTCCGTTCAGGTTTCCTAAGTGGGACAGGGGCATTTGTGTCCTCTGCTGAATTATCTAGCATCTGCGGTTCCTTGTTTCTCCATGAGATGGCGATGTCTTATTGGGAAACCAATTTAGCAGCCAGGGTTAGGTTCAAGCAAACAATGCAGATAATCCCAATGTTTCAGTGTTCTGTGTTTTTAAATGTGATAAGAAGAAAATGCAGATGCTGGTTTATCTCAAAGAGAGATACAAAGTGCTGGAGTAACTCAGCGGTTCAGGCAACATTTTTGGTGGATATTAGATGGGTGACATTTTGGGTTCTACTGCAGTTGTACAGGGTCTTGGTGAGACCACACCTGGAGTATTGCGTACAGTTTTGGTCTCCTTATCTGAAGAAAGACATTCTTGCCGTAGAGGGAGTACAGAGAAGGTTCACCAGACTGATTCCTGGGATGTCAGGACTTTCATATGAAGAAAGACTGGATAGACTCGGCTTGTACTCGCTAGAATTTAGAAGATTGAGGGGGGGATCTTATAGAAACTTACAAAATTCTTAAGGGGTTGGACAGGCTAGATACAGGAAGATTGTTCCCGATGTTGGGGAAGTCCAGGACAAGGGGTCACAGTTTAAGGATAAAGGGGAAATCTTTTAGGACTGAGATGAGAAAAACATTTTTTACACAGAGAGTGGTGAATCTCTGGAATTCTCTGCCACAGAATGTAGTTGAGGCCACAGTTCATTGGCTATATTTAAGAGGGAGTTAGATGTGGCCCTTGTGGCTAAAGGGATCAGGGGGTATGGAGAGAAAGCAGGTACAGGATACTGAGTTGGATGATCAGCCATGATCATATTGAATGGCGGTGCAGGCTCGAAGGGCCGAATGGCCTACTCCTGCACCTAATTTCTATGTTTCTATGTTTCTATGTTTCTATGTATGAAGAAAGGTCCCAACTGGTAACGTGGCCTATCTATGTTCTCCAGAGATGCTGCCTGACCCACAGAGTTACCCCATCACTTTGTGTTTAACTCTTCATTAAAACTCTGTAGAGTCTGTAGAGTGTTACAATTCCATTTCCATGCTGTTCGAAAGGTTTGCGTTTAGGCATTAAACTGTAGAGATACAGCGCGGAAACAGGCCCTTCGGCCCACCGAGCCCGTGCCGACCAGCGATCACCCCGCACACACTAATGCTATCCCACACACACTGGGGACAATTTACACTCATATCCAGTCAATCAACCTATAAACCTGTACGTCTTTGGAGTGTGGGAGGAGACGGAAGATCTCGGAGAAAAACCATGCAGACAGAGACTGTAGTCGGGATCGAACCCGGGTCCCCGGCGCTGTAAGGCAGCAACTCTACCGCTGCGCCACCGTGCCACCCACTTCAGATGGACCCCTTCTCATCATGGGCCGCTTACACCCCAGCGGTATGAACATTGACTTCCCTAACTTCAAATAGCCCTTGCTCTCCCTCTCTCTCCATCCCCTCCCCCTTCCCAGTTCTCCCACCAGTCTCACTGTCTCCGACTTTCTCTGCACTCCCCACTCCCCTGACATCAGTCTGAAGAAGGGTCTCGACCCGAAACCTCACCTCCAGAGACGCTGCCCGTCCCGCTGAGTTACTCCAGCAGTTTGCGTCTACCTTTGGTTTAAACCAGCATCTGCAGTTCCTCTCTACACATTCTCATTACAGGTATAGTATGGTATAGTATATCTTTATTGTCATTTTCCTGAGTACTCACATACCCAGAGGGAACAAAAAAACCTTGCTCAACCAGTGTCCATTCAGTGTGCAGTAAAAAAATAAATAGAAATAAAAATACATATATCATGAACAAATTAAACGCTCTACTCTCTACTGAACATCAACAGGCGTTCCGATCGACAGCTGCTGCAGTGTGTCCAGGTTGGTGGTTGGTGCGCGATACTTTGGCAGGGGGCAAAGTCCGTTTATCAGTCTTATAGCCCGCACGTCTTTGGAGTGTGGGAGGAAACCGGAGCACCCGGAGAAATCCCACGCGGGCCACGGGGAGAAGGTACAAACTCCGCACAGACAGCACCCGTAGTCGGGATCGAACCCGGGTCTCTGGCGCTGTGAGGCAGCAACTCTACCGCTGCGCCACCGGATCCCCAGACGCACGTGCGTTGACAAGCCTGAGGGCAGGATAATTGTCCTTCTCTGCCCATTAAACCAGTGAATTTGATCATTCGCAGCCACATCTCCCGCTGAGAATGGCCTCTCGCTGAAAAGCCAACGCTGTCTGCAGCCTTTACTCCAGATAAATCAGACCCAAGCTGCCTGCCAACAAAGGACATTAAACCTGGGGGAAGAAATGGTTTGCATTCAACTTCCCAGAGGGAACGAGGGAGAGAGGGAGAGAGGGGGGGGGAAGAGAGAGATGGGAGGGGGAGAGAGATAGAGAGAGAGAGATAGAGCCGGTCGACCCACGGGGCCACAGGCGAGGTGCTGCTGCTGCACTCCATGGGCTGCACTACGTCGGGACGGGTGAGGCGGGGGCTGGACGACCCGACAGTCCCCTCGACCCGAGTAGCAGCAGTCAAATACGGGACAAGGGCGGTCCCGTACGGGGCAAACCAATTTAGCCCAATATACGGGATGTCCCGGCTAATACGGGACAGTTGGCAACCCTATGCCAGGTTAAACTAACCTCTGTATAGTTTGGTTTAGAGATACAGTGTGGACACAGGCCCTTCGGCCCACCGAGTCCATGCTGACCAGCGATGACCCCATACACTGGTTCTATCCTACATTATCCCACTTTTGCATCCACTTTTGCATTTTACAGGGACCAATTAACCTAGAGATACAGTGTGGAAACAGGCCCTTCGGCCCACCGAGTCCGTGCCGGCCAGCGATCCCCGTACACTGAGGACCATTTACAATTTTTACCGAAGCCAATTAACCTACAAACCTGCACGTCTTTGGCGCGTGGGAGGAAACCGGAGCACCCGGAGAAAACCCACGCAGTTCACCTAATGAAACCAACACCTAAATCTCCATAGGTACACAAAAAAGCTGGAGAAACTCAGCGGGTGCAGCAGCATCTATGGGAAACTCAGCGAGTTTCCCATAGATGCTGCTGCACCCGCTGAGTTTCTCCAGCTTTTTTGTCTACCTTCGATTTTCCAGCATCTGCAGTTCCTTCTTAAACACATAAATCTCCATGGTATTTAAAGACAATATCAAAGGATGACTCTTGTCGAAGGCTGCGTTGGCATTTTCACACCAGAGCGCTAACAACCCTCATCTTGTCAAACCTGCCTTCTTCCTAATGATAATTATATCTACACATGGACTAGTTCTTGTGCTCTTGTTAATACCATGTCATTATTTACCCACTTCTTGTCTCTATTCCTGAGTTCACTTAATTGGGCGGGGAGCTGTGCAGAGCTAAGAAACAGAGAGGGTGAAAGGGAGAGAGAATTTTGCAAATGGTGACAATGAATCGGATTAAATTTGAAAGAAAAAAAAAAAAAAAAAAAAAAAGAAATCGGATTAATATATAATGAACAAGCCAATCGTGCTGCGTTAAGCGTCTGTCTATGAGTGCACTCGTAGCTAACGCAGTGATCTTCCATCGGTATAAGTTTAGTTCAGTTTAGCTGAGAGATACAGCGCAGAAACAGGCCCTTCGGACCACCTGGTCCGCGCCGACCAGCGATCCCCGCAACACTAACACCCACTAGGGATAATTTTTACATTTACCTAGCCAGTTAACCCACAAACCTGCACGTCTTTGGGGTGCGGGAGGAACCCGAAGACCTCGGAGAAAACCCGCGCTGGTCGCGGGCAGAACGTGCAAACTCCGTGCAGACGGCACTCGTGGTCGGGATCGAAGATTGAGGGGGGATCTTATAGAAACTTACAAAATTCTCAAGGAGTTGGACAGGCTAGATGCAGGAAGATTGTTCCCGATGTTGGGGAAGTCCAGGACTAGGGGTCACAGTTTAAGGATAAGGGGAAAGTCTTTTAGGACCGAGATGAGAAAAACATTTTTCACACAGAGAGTGGTGAATCTCTGGAACTCTCTGCCACAGAAGGTAGTTGAGGCCAGTTAATTGGCTATATTTAAGAGGGAGTTAGATGTGGCCCTTGTAGCTAAGGGGATCAGAGGGTATGGAGAGAAGGCAGGTACAGGATACTGAGTTGGATGATCAGCCATGATCATATTGAATGGCGGTGCAGGCTCGAAGGGCCGAATGGCCTACTCCTGCACCTATTGTCTATGTTTCTATGTTTCTATGGAACCCGGGTCTCCGGCGCTGCATTCGCTGTATTGTTCTTGGATTATATATGGGGTGCGGACTCGGTGGGCCGATGGGCCTGTTCCTGCGTTGTATCTCCAAAAACTAAAATACGGAAAAAATCCTAAACCCATTCTGAACCAATCCCTGCGTGTACACCATTCTCCTACAGCCTCTGTTATTTACCCTCCTCTTTGATAATTTGAGTTTAGGAGCAAGGAGGTACCACTGCAGTTGTACAGGGCTCTGGTGAGAACGCACCTAGAGTATTGTGTGCAGTTTTGGTCTCCTAATTTGAGGAAGGACGTTCTTGCTATTGAGGGAAGTGCAGCGTAGGTTCACCAGGTTAGTTCCCGGGATGGCGGGCTTGACATATGATGAAAGAATGGGTCGACTGGGCTTGTATACACTGGAATTTAGAAGGATGAGAGGGTATCTTATAGAAAAAATATAAAATTCTTAAGGGATTGGACAGGCTAGATGCATGAACAATGTTCCCCATGTTGGGGGAGTCGAGAACCAGGGGTCCAACAGTTTAAGAATAAGGGGTAAGCCATTTAGGACTGAGATGAGGAAAAACGTTTTCACCCAGAGAGTTGTGAATCTGTGGAATTCTCTGCCTCAGAGGGCAGTGTAGGCCAATTTTCTGGATGCTTTCAAGAGAGAGCTAGATAGGGCTCGTAAAGATAGCGGAGTCAGGGGATATGGGGAGAAGGCAGGAACGGGGTACTGATTGGGGATGATCAGCCATGGTCACAGTGAATGGCGGTGCTGGTTCAGAGGGCCGAATGGCCTACTCCTGAACCTGCTGTCTATTGTCTATGAATGAATGAATTCGTTTATTGGCCAAGTATTCACATACAAGGAATTTGCCTTGGTGCTCCGCCCGCAAGTAACAACACGACATACAATGACAGTTAGGAATGACACATACAACATTATATTTTATTGTCTATCCTACACACACTAGGGACTATTTACAATGTTTATCGAAATCAACTAACCTACAAACCTGTACGTCTTTGGGGTGTGGGTGGTAACCAGAGCAAACCCAGGCGGGTCACGGGGAGAAGGTGCAAACTCCATACAGACAGCGCCCGTAGTCGGGATCGAACCTGGAGTCTCTGGCGCTGTGAGGCAGCAACTCTACCGCTGCGCCAACATAGAAACATAGAAACATAGAAATAGGTGCAGGAGTAGGCCATTCGGCCCTTCGAGCCTGCACCGCCATTCAATATGATCATGGCTGATCGTCCAACTCAGTATCCCGTACCTGCCTTCTCTCCAGGTACGTACCTACCCTGATCCCCCCCAGCCACAAGGGTCACATCTAACTCCCTCTTAAATATAGCCAATGAACTGTGGCCTCAACTACCCTCTGTGGCAGAGAGTTCCAGAGATTCACCACTCTCTGTGTGAAAAATGTTTTTCTCATCTCGGTCCAAAAGGATTTCCCCCTTATCCTTAAGCTATGACCCCTTGTCCTGGACTTCCCCAACATCGGGAACAATCTTCCTGCATCTAGCCTGTCCAACCCATTAAGAATTTTGTAAGCTTCTATAAGATCCCCCCTCAATCGCCTAAATTCTAGCGAGTACAAGCCGAGTCTATCCAGTCTTTCTTCAGATGAAAGTCCTGACATCCCAACGTACCGACCTTCTTCAACTGCGATGCAGAAACATATATAGGGAGTTCAGTGGCCCTTGTGAGCGAGGGGGCACATTCCTACTGCTGTGCTGCTCCTGAAAATGAATCCATGGTGATAAATGGTGTCCATTCCGAGCGAGTGTATCCACCTGCAGAATGCACGGAAAGGACCGTTAGGTTTGTGTTTGATCGTTAGTCTCTGCATGTGGCGTTCACAGCGAGGGGTCTGTGGCGTGTGGAGGAGATAAATAAAAATGTGGGAAAGGAAAAATCAACGGTGGAAAAATATGCCGTCAGGTCGGGCGGGTGGTCTGGAGAAGTGTGCGTGACTTGCAGAGTCGTGTTGGAAGGAACTGCAGATGCTGCTTTAGACAGCCACAAAAAGCTGGAGTAACTCAGCGGGATAGAAGGGACTCGAGCCCACACTTCACCATCTATTCCTAGTCTCTGGAGACGCTGCCTGACCAGCCGAGTTACATAGAAACATAGAAAATAGGTGCAGGAGTAGGCCATTCGGCCCTTCGAGCCTGCACCGCCATTCAATATGATCATGGCTGATCATCCAACTCAGTATCCTGTACCTGCCTTCTCTCCATACCCCCTGATCCCTTTAGCCACAAGGGCCACATCTAACTCCCTCTTAAATATAACCAATGAACTGTGGCCTCAACTACTTTCTGTGGCAGAGAATTCCACTCTCTGTGTGGAAAATGTTTTTCTCATCTCGGTCCTAAAAGACTTCCCCCTTATCCTTAAACTGTGACCCCTTGTTCTGGACTTCCCCAACATCTTCCTGCATCTAGCCTGTCTGCAGAGCAGTTTGGTTTAGGGGTTCCACGTGGAAAAAGGCCCTTCGGCCCACCGTGTTCGTGCCGACCAGTGACCCCCCCCCCCCCGCACACTAACACTATCCTACACACTCTAGGGACAATTTACAATGTTTACTGAAGCCAATTAGCTGAGAAACCTGGGCGTCTCTGGAGCGCGGGAGGAAACCATCGCACCCGGAGAAAACCCACGCAGGTCACGGGGAGAACGCACAAACTCCGTACAGACAGATTAAGAATAAGGGGTAAGCCATTTAGAACGGAGACGAGGAAACACTTTTTCACACAGAGAGTTGTGAGTCTGTGGAATTCCCTGCCTCAGAGGGCGGTGGAGGCCGGTTCTCTGGATACTTTCAAGAGAGAGCTAGATAGGGCTCTTAAAGATAGCGGAGTCAGAAGATATGTGGAGAAGGCAGGAATGGGGTACTGATTGTGGATGATCAGCCATGATCACATTGAATGGCAGTGCTGGCTCGAAGGGCCGAATGGCCTACTCCTGCACCTATTAAACTCCACTTGAATGAATGAATGAACAAGTATTCACATACAAGGAATTTGCCTTGCTGCTCCGCCCACAACGTGACATACAGTGACAGTTCGGAATGACACATAAAACATTAAACATTTATAGACTTAACATGAAGGTTACTTGAATAACACGCTGAATGTGTACAGCTGAGCTTGGACTAATGTTCTAATCATATTAACAATTTCTTTCCAGTGCAAAGGTTTGAGGAACATGCCTCATCGATACAATTAGTGTCAGAACTTGGTTGCAGATCACCTCATTAAATGCAACCTGTTTTATAAAAAATAATTGTGATTTATGTGTGAAACACTTGGGTAATATGAAGCCTTTTATGTTCCAGTGCTTTTCAAACAGCAGTTCTGAGCGAAACATATGTTTTTAGCCCCTATTCCCTTCATCAGTGTGGACGGCTCGATTGGAATCAATAGACAATAGACAATAGGTGCAGGAGTAGGCCATTCGGCCCGTCGAGCCATTCAATGTGATCATGGCTGATCATCCCCAATCAGTACCCCGTTCCTGCCTTCTCCCCATATCCCCCGACTCCGCTATCTTTAAGAGCCCTATCTAGCTCATCACCCATTCCTTCTCTCCAGAGATGCTGCCCGTCCCGCTGAGATACTCCGGCTTCTTGTGTCCGTCTTTGGGGAAAGAAATGCTTGTTCACTCTGACGCTGTCTCCATGGCAACCGGACAGCAGCCTTGCCGAGCAAACAATTGGCGAGATAATGGGAGACGGGCAGGAAACTGTGGCGTTTTGATCTTTCTCTTCCTGTCGTTATAAACCTGTATTTACTTCAGTAACGCTGGCTCAATCTCCATGCTTCGCCTCTCCCTAATTGCCCATGAGGATGCAATGGGCAGCCCACAGCCTCCATGGGCATCTGTAGTCTGTGTGGCATTTGAATGCCAGCTACCTTGGGCAGATGCTCGGGCGGCAGGGTGGCGCAGCGGTAGAGTTGCTGCCTCACAGCGCCAGAGACTCGCGGTTCGATCCCGACCACGGGTGCTGTCTGTGCGGAGTTTGCACGTTCTCCCCATAACCTGTCTCCGAGATCTTCGGTTTCCTCCCACACTCCAAAGGCGTGCGTGCGTGCGGGTTTGTAGGTGATTGGTATAAATGTGAAAACAAAATTGTCCCCAGCCGTATGTAGGATAGGGTTAGTGTGCGGGGATCGCTGGTCGGTGCGGACTCGGGGGGGCCGAAGGGACTGTTTCCACGCTGTGTCTCGAAACTAAACTATACTGCCTCTTGTTCATCGTGTAAAAATGCCAAAGACTCCCCACACCGGCTGAGAATTAAAAAAAAATACACTAAATAGTTTGTATTTTTTGAGAAGGAACTGCAAATGCTGGAACAATCGAGGGTAGACAAAAATGCTGGGGAAACTCAGCGGGTGAGGCTGCATCTATGGAGCGAAGGAATAGGTGACCTTTCGGGTCGAGACACGACTTCAGATTAATGAGGGAGTGGGGAAGTAGAAAGGAAGAGTCGGAGACAGTGGGCTGTGGGGGAGCTGGGAAGGGGAGGGGAAAGAGGGAGAAAGCAGGGACTACCTGAAATTAGAGATATCAATGTTCGTACCGCTGGGGTGTAAACTACCCAAGCGAAATAGTTTGTACTGAGAAATTACAATAATCCAAAAGCAAGCAGATATTAATCGGTGTTGATATTGATGTTGATATGAGCTCTGATATTGATCGGGGTTAGCTTCAAGAGTACAGAAGTCCCTTAGCAATCATTAACTCTTGCTGTGAAATCCACCTAAAATAAATGATTAGCCAGTTCAATATTTGTCAGCGTTGTTCCTGATCGCCATTGATGGAGGGGATGATTAGATGCTGTTGGTTTTCAAAGGGACCTTTGGACTTTAGAGATACAGCGAAGAAACAGGCCCCTTCGACCCACCGAGTCCGCGCCGACCAGCGATGCCCCCCCCCGTACACTAGCAGTATCCTACACGCACACACACACACACACACACACACACACACACACACACACACACACACACACACACACACACACACACACACACACACAGCTCGTTCCATACATTCACCGCCTTTTGTGTGAAAAAGTTACCCCTTCTGGTTCCTATCAAATCTTTCTCCTCCCCTCATCTTAAACCTATGTCCCCTGGTCCTCGATTCCCCTACTCTGGGCAAGAGTCTCTGTGCATCTACCCGATCTATTCCTCTCATGATTTGGGACACCTCTATAAGATCGCCCCTCATCCTCCTGCGCTCCAAGGAATAGAGTCCCAGCCTGCTCAACCTCTCCGTATAGCTCATGCCCTCAAGTCCCGGCAACATCCTCGTAAATCTTCTCCGTACCCTTTCCAGCTTGACAACATTCAGTAAAATGGATACTCGGATCTGGAATTTTGTGTTAGATTCACCCTCAAACCACCTTAGTCAGTTGTTAAAATTGCCATTCGCTTTGGCAGTCCGATTCTACCTCCCATTTTGGTAGTTTAGTTTAGTCTAGAGACACAGCGCAGAAACAGGCCCTTCGGCCCACCGAGTCCGCTCCAACCAGCGATCTCTGCACACTTACACTTTCCCACACACACACACCAGTAAGGTTTAGTCAGAAGGTGGTGAATCTGTAGGATTCTTTGCCACAGAAGGTTGTGGAGGCCAAGTCGGAGGATATTTTTAAGGCAGATAGATAGATTTTTGATTAGTACGGGTGTCAGAGGTTATGGGGAGAGGCAGGAGAATGGGGTCAGGAGGGAGAGATAGATCAGCCATGATTGAATGGCAGAGTACACCTGATGGGCCGAATGGCCTAATTCTACTCCTATCCCTTATAACCTCATGCCCCTTTTGACCAATTAAACCTGCACTTCTTCGGAGTGCGGGAGGAAACTTGATCACCCGGGGAAAACCCAAGTTGGTCACGTTGGAGAACGTGCAAACTCCGTACAGACAGCACCCGTAGTCAGGATCGAACCCGGGTCCCCGGCGCTGTGAGGCAGCAACTCTACCGCTGCGCCTCCGTGACCGCCCCATTTCTTGCTTCAGATTCCAGCGTTTTGTGTCTCCGATGAGAATACCGATCTTGTTGAGTTTGTCTTTGGCTGCCACTGTCAGATGGTGAGTAGGGAGAGAAGTGAAATGGCTGGGCCCAAAACAAATAATTAATTAGTCTAATTAACTGACCAAATAAATAAATAAATTGGAACAGCAGCTTATATTTTAGACAATAGACAATAGGTGCAGGAGGAGGCCATTCGGCCCTTCGAGCCAGCAACGCCATTCAATGTGATCATGGCTGATCATCTCCAATCAGTACCCCGTTCCTGCCTTCTCCCCATATCCCCTGACTCCACTATTTTTAAGAGCCCTATCTAGCTCTCTCTTGAAAGCATCCAGAGAACCGGCCTCCACCGCCCTCTGAGGCAGAGAATTCCACAGACTCACCACTTTCTGTGTGAAAAAGTTTGCTTAGGCAGCTTAGAACCCAGCGGTAAGATTATTGAAGGTACACAAAATTGCTGGAGAAACTCAGCGGGTGCAGCAGCATCTATGGAGTGAAGGAAATAGGCGACGTTTCGGGCCGAAACCCTTCTTCAGACTGATGGGGGGGGGGGGGGGGAGAAGGAAGGAAAAGGGGAGGAGGAGGAGGAGCCCGAGGGCGGGCGGATGGGAGGGTGGGAGGAGACAGCTAGAGGGTTAAGGAAGGGGAGGAGACAGCAAGGGCTAGCAAAATTGGGAGAATTCAATGTTAATGCCATCCGGACGCAAGGTCCCCAAGATTATTGATTTCTCTAACTTCAAGTAACCCTCGCATCCCCCCCTCTCTCTCTCTCCCCATCCCTCTCCCACCTAAGTGTGCATTTTCACACTTCTGTACCTCTTGCCCGACGGGAGGGGGGAGAAGAGGGAGTGGCCGGGGGTGAGACTGGTCCTTGATGATGCTGCTGGCCTTGCCGAGGCAGCGTGAGGTGTAGATGGAGTCAATGGAAGGGAGGCTGGTTTGGGACCGTTCTTCAGTCTGACGAAGCGTCCCGATCCGAAATACCACCTATCCCTGTCCTCCCGAGATGCTGCCTGACCCGCTGAGTCCCTCCAGCACTCTGTCTCTTTTATTTATTAACCAGCGTCTGCAGTTCCTTGTGTGACCAGACGACACTACCTATCAGATGTATCAGATGAGTGAAATGGAGCAAAAAATGTAAAGCTTTTCAATGAACTGATTTGGAAATTGGAGAGGAGATTAATTGATGATAATTAGTGCCTATTAATTGATTATCCCGACATACTTCATTGACGATGGTCGATGAGAGGATCGGGGGCTGGGTTGTATTTTCTCTGCCAAGTTCTGCCTCTTTGAGTTGAATGGATGCCAGGTTTGGAAGAGAAATAGATGACGAGTTCTTTATTCTCAAGCCAACCGAGTTTTCCAATTAATTCTGGGTCTCTGTTAGTTGAAGGGAAAGGCTCGATGTTAGTTCTGCCTTGGCTGGCAATCGGTAGCGATCTTAATAGGAAAGTGGGAAGTGTATTCATTCAGCCACACTTGCTCAATTCTTACCGCCGCAGCGTGGCGCAGCTGGTAGAGCCGCTGCCTCACCGCGCCAGAGGACCCCGGTTCGATCCCCACCTCGGGTCTGCCCGCGCGTGGAGTTTGCACGTTCTCCCTGCGACCCTGCGATTTAAGAGAGAATTAGATAGAGCTCTAGGGGCTAGTGGATACAAGGGATGTGGGGAGAAGGCAGGCACGGGTTATTGATAGGGGACCATCAGCCACGATCACAATGAATGGCGGTGCTGGCTCGAAGGGCCGAATGGCCTCCTCCTGCACCTATTTTCTATGTTTCTATCTTTCTATGACCCTCGTGGGTTTCCTAGTCCAGGTGCTCCGGTTTCCTCCCACATCCCAAAGACGTGCGGGTTTGCAGGTTAATTGGGCCACTCTACAAATTGTCTTAAGTGTGAATAGAACTGGTGTGAATGGGTGTGAACTGGTGTGAGCTGATCGATGGTTGACGTGGACTCGGTGGGCCGAAATGGCCTATTTCCGCTGCTGTATCTTAAAACTAAAAATTAAACTCGTGTGTAGGGAGTGGATGAGTAAGTGGGATAACAAAGAACTAGTGTGAATGGGTGATCGCTGGTCGGCGCAGACTCGATGGGCCGAAGGGCCTGTTTCCACTGCTGTATCTTTAAACTAAGTGAAACTGAACTTCTGATGAGAGACACAAAAAGCTGGAGTAACTCAGCGGGACAGGCAGCAGCATCTCTAGAGAAAAGGAATAGGTGACGTTTCGGGTCGAGACCCTTCTTCTCTTGCACATTGGATTGCAGGCATCATAACACAGAGACAATAGACAATAGACAATAGGAGCAGGAGTAGGCCATTCGGCCCTTCAAGCCAGCACTGCCATTCAATGTGATCATGGCTGATCATCCCCAATCAGTATCCCGTTCCTGCCTTCTCCCCATATCCCCTGACTCCGCTATTTTTAAGAGCCCTATCTAGCTCTCTCTTGAAAGCATCCAGAGAACCGGCCTCCACCGCCCTCTGAGGCAGAGAATTCCACAGACTCACCACTCTCTGTGAGAAAAAGTGTTTCCTCGTCTCCGTTCTAAATGGCTTACTCCTTATTCTTAAACTGTGGCACCTGGTTCTGGACTCGACCCAACATCGGGAACATGTTTCCTGCCTCCAGCGTGTCCAAACCCTTAACAATCTTATATGTTTCAATGAGATCTCCTCTCATCCTTCTAAACTCCAGATTATACAAGCCCAGCCGCTCCATTCTCTCACCATATGACAGTCCCGCCATCCCGGGAATTAACCTTGTAAACCTACGCTGCACTCCCTCAATAGCAAGAATGTCCTTCCTCAAATTAGGGGACCAAAACTGCACACAATACTCCAGGTGTGGTCTCACTAGGGCCCTGTACAACTGCAGAAGGACCTCTTTGCTCCTGTGTTCGGTTCCTCTAGTTGAACGATAATGGATCAACGCAGCTGAGGGATCTTGCTGGCAGCTCTGAAATGGTTCCCAAGCCTTCAGGGTGACCGATGGTAGGACCAGCGACCAAGCCTCTCGTTTAAAGGCTCGCCCTCAAGATTGCAACAGTATTATCCTCCCTCCCTCGCGACTCCAGATTCTTCACGCCACATTACCTGCCCAAATGATTCATTTTATTGAGTTAATTATAGCTGAGCGCTGACAGTCTGCGGATAACTGGCGCAGCTCGACGCTCGTCGAGGCCCTGTGTTCATGCATTGCTCAGCTGTGACTGAACACCAGATGCCATGTTTATGTCAGCTTTGAGCCTGCTCAGTAAAGGACCTGTCCCACTTCCACAAGTTATTCACGAATCCTCCCGAGTTTTCAAACTCGCAGAATGTTCGTAACGACTCTGTGGAGATATCGTAGCGGCTCGTTACGCCTGCCATAGGTAATTGGGGGCTATTTCTTTACTCGTGGACATTTTTCATCATGTTGAAAAAACGTCCCGACTTACCTGAAGCCCCGAGTACCCACGGCTGGCATAACGCGCCGCTACGATATATCCACGGACTCGTACGGCCTCCTACAATAGACAATAGACAATAGGTGCAGGGGTAGGCCATTCGGCCCTTCGAGCCAGCACCGCCATTCAATGTGATCATGGCTGATCATCCCCAATCTGTTCCAGAACAAGGGGTCACAGTTGCAGGACAAGGGGTCACAGTTTAAGAATAAGGGGGAAATCTTTTAGGACCGAGATGAGAAAAACATTTTTCACACAGAGAGTGGTGAATCTCTGGAATTCTCTGCTACAGAAGGTAGTTGAGGCCACAGTTCATTGGCTATATTTAAGAGGGAGTTAGATGTGGCCCTTGTGGCTAAAGGGGATCAGGGGGTATGGAGAGAAGGCAGGTACAGGATACTGAGTTGGATGATCAGCCATGATCATATTGAATGGCGGTGCAGGCTCGAAGGGCCGAATGGCCTACTCCTGCACCTATTTTCTATGTTTCTATCTAGCTCTCTCTTGAAAGCATCCAGAGAACCTGCCTCCACCGCCCTCTGAGGCAGGGAGTACCTACGGCTGCCATAACGAGCCGCTACGATATATCCACAGCCTCCTACAGACTCGTTACGAATATTCTGCGAGTTTAAAAACTCGGGAGAATTCGTGAATAATTCGGGAAAGTGGGACAGGCCCTTACCCACGGCTCACCCTTGCCAAACCAGGGCGGTGGAAGCAAATGGCAGGTTTCTACTTTCATGTGATTTGGTTTAAGTTATTCGGGTCTCGAGCCGAAACGTCACCCATTCCTTCTCTCCAGAGACGCTGCCTGTCCCGCTGAGTTACTCCAGCTTTTTGTGTCTAACTTCGGTGAGTGGGTTTAGTTTAGTTTAGTTTCGTTTAGAGACACAGGAATAATTTAATTGCTTCGTCGTAGGTTCCTGCGACAATTATGACTCTTGATATAGAATCCGTTTAGTTTAGTTTAGCTTGGAGACACAGCGCGGAAACAGGCCCTTCGGCCCACCGAGTCCGTGCCGACCAGCGATCCCCACACACTTACAACATCCTACACACACTAGTCAGAGGGTGGTGAATCTGTGGAATTCCTTGCCACGGAAGGCTGTGGAGGCCAAGTCAGTGGATATTTTTATGGCGGTGATGGATAGATTTTTGATTAGTGCGGGTGTCAGAGGTTATGGGGAGAAGTCAGGAGAATGGGGTTAGGAGGGAGAGATGGATCAGCCATGATTGAATGGCGGAGTAGACTTGATGGGCAGAATGGCCTAATTTTACTCCTATCCCTTATGTCCTTATGACCTCTCACTGTAAAGGAGGGTCTCGACGAGAACCGCCACCCATTCCTTCCCCTCTCCCCTGACTCTCAGTCTGACCTCAATACGTGACATTTCAGGTCGAGGTCCTTCGTCAGACCACACAAAACGCTGGAGTAACTCGGTGGGTCACGGTCTGAAGAAGGGTCTTGACCCGAAACATCACCCATTCCTTCTCTCCTTATGACACAAGGTACAATTTACATTCACACCAAGCTAATGAACCCACAAACCTGCACGTCTTTGGAGTGTGGGAGGAAACCGGAGATCCCGGAGAAAACCCACGCAGGTCACGGGGAGAACGTGCAAACTCCGTACAGACAGCACCCGTAGTCAGGATCAAACCCGGGCCCTCTGGCGCTGTGAGGCAGCAACTCTGTCGCTACGCCACCGTGCCGCCCTTCAAGTCACCAGTCCTACTTCTCCCCAGAGGTGCCGCCTGACCCGCTGAGTCACTCCAGCACTTTGTGTGTCCGTGAAGCAGCATCTGCAGTTCCTTGTCTCTACTCATGAGCCGCAGGTTGTTGCCGGGACGACAGATGGCACAATGGGCTAAGTGTTCGGCTGGCAACCGGAAGGTAGCCGGTTCGAATCCCGCTTGGAGTGCATACTGTCGTTGTGTCCTTGGGCAAGACACTTCAACCACCTTTGCATGTGTGTAAATGTTTGTGAGTGATTGGTGGTGGTCGGAGGGGCCGTAGGCGCAGATTGGCAGCCACGCTTCCGTCAGTCTGCCCCAGGGCAGCTGTGGCTACAGAAGTAGCTTACCACCACCGAGTGTGACTGAGGAGTGAATGAATAATGCGATGTAAAGCGCCTTGAGTATTAGAAAGGCGCTATATAAATCCCATCCATTATTATTATTAAACACGGAATTGATTTCACGTCGAAGGCGGGGAATTGATTCCGGAGATGGGAATGTTTTCCGGGTCGTATCTCCGGTCGCTCTGCGGCCTAGCATCGTGGAGCTGGAGGCCTCGCTCGAGACTGACTTTGAACCCCAACGCGGGAACGTGGACTTACCATCCGAGCCTGCGATCCCTTGCCTGGGATCGACACTCCAACCGCGGCCTGCGGATTTCACCGTCGAGGGCTCGCTGTCTCGGGAGAGAGCGACGTCGGGAGCTCCAACAATGCGGAAGGTTCGTCCGGCCCTGATCCGGGGTCCGATCGCTCGGCGCGGGTGAGCTGAGATTCCCCCCCCCCCCCACCCCCCCCGATGCAGGAGCTTGATCGCCCCGACGCAGAGGGCACGAACGCCGCCGGCTCCGGGAGTAAGATCGTCCCGTCAACAGAAGGCTCGAGGCCCC
Source organism: Amblyraja radiata (assembly GCF_010909765.2). Taxonomy (NCBI): domain Eukaryota; kingdom Metazoa; phylum Chordata; class Chondrichthyes; order Rajiformes; family Rajidae; genus Amblyraja; species Amblyraja radiata. The sequence continues at coordinate 33,871,049 of NC_045980.1, forward strand.
CCGACCTTGGGAGAACAAAGAAGGAATCTAGTGAGGACTGTGAGAGGTCAACTGTGGTGGATGTTTATGTTAAAATTATATTTTGTTGTGTTTTGGTTGCGTTTTATTGGTATGACTGTACGGCAAAATCAAATTCCTCGTAGGTTGCAAAACATACTTGGCTCATAAAATATGGTAGACAAAAATGCTGGAGAAACTCAGCGGGTGAGGCAGCATCTATGGAGCGAAGGAATAGGTGACGTTTCAGGTCTTCAGACTGATGTGGGGGGGTGGGGGGGGGCGGGAAATGAAAGGAAGATGCGGAGACAGTGGGCTGTGGGAGAGGGGAGGGGGAAAGGGAGAAAGCAGGGACTACCTGAAATTGGAGAAGTCAATGTTCATACCGCTGGGGTGTAAACTATCCAAGCGAAATATAAGGTGCTGCTCCTCCAATTTGCGGTGGGACTCACTCTGGCCATGGAGGAGGCCCAGGACAGAAAGGTTGGATTGGGAATGGGAGGGGGAGTTGAAGTGCTGGGAGATCAGGTTGGTTTTTGCGAACTGAGCGGAGGTGTTGGGCGAAGCGATGTTGATCAGCTGACACCTGGAGCAGCGCATGCAATAGATGAGGTTGGGGGAGGTGCAGGTGAACCTCTGCCTCACCTGGAAAGACTGTTTAGGTCCTTGGAGTCAAGGGGGGGAGGTAAAGCGACAAGTGTAGCAATTCCAGCATCTGCAGTTCCTTCTTAAAGAAGGCTAATAAAGTATTATTGTGTTGTATTGCCTCTGAAAGTGTGGAGATCGCGCTAATGAAAAGCTCCTTCTCACAACCACACCGCGCTGATTAATATCCTGCCTCGAATTGCTCGAGTCATTATTTTCGGAAAACTCAAAATTATTAATAAGCTGCTGTAAGGACAGCAAATTGCAGTCTAATCTCACGGCAGCTCCAACAGTCACTTTGAAATTATTTTCGGAAATGATTGCATAAATATACTGATTTACTCTTCACCAACACCAGTCCATTACGATAATTCTCTTCGTCAGACGATTGTGGGTTTATGAATATTCAGGAGGTGCGGCGGGAACGCGGAGGCATTAGCGGGGATCAATCATCGCAGATTGCAGAGGTGAACGTCATGTTAGAAAAACACTTGTCACACCAGAAAGCATGCAAGTGTCATAACACATTAGTGCTAATGAATGCGTTTGGCGTGCTGCGATAATTAGTTGAAAATCGACTCGATTCGTTTCGCCCGCGAGCGCGCGCGCGGAGGATTTTCCGCTCGCCCCCACAGCGAGTACAGAAGGCGGGAGGTCATGTTGCCGTTGTGGACGATGTCGGCGAGGCCGCATTTTAAGAGTCCGCATTTCTTGATCGTTGAATGGCGATGCTGGCTCGAAGGGCTGAATGGCCGGCCTACCCCTGCACCCTATTGTCGATTGTCTATTAATACGGGTGTCACGGGGGTTATGGGGAGAGGGCAGGAGAATGGGGTTGCAATGGAGGAGAAACTCAGCGGGTGCGGCAGCATCTATGGAGCGAAGGGAATAGGCGACGTTTCGGGCCGAAACCCTTCTTCAGACTCAACAGTTAGACAGGCACATGGATAGGACAGGTTTGGAGGGATATGGACCAAGCACAGGCAGGTGGGACTAGTGTAGCTGGGACATGGTTGGCCGGTGTGGGCAAGTTGGGCCAAAGGACCTGTTTCCACACTGTATCACTCTATGACTATGACTCCCTGAGAGACAGATCAGCCATTGATTGAAGATAGACAAAAATGCTGGAGAAACTCAGCGAGTGAGGCAGCATCTATGGAACGAAGGAATAGGTGACGTTTCGGGTCGAGACCCGAACGTCACCTATTCCTTCGCTCCATAGATGCTGCCTCACCTGCTGAGTTTCTCCAGCATTTTGTCTACCATGGATTTTTTTCCAGCATCTGCAGTTCTTTCCTAGCTGTTGATTGAATGTCGGAGTAGACATGATGGGCCGAATGGCCTAATTCTCCTCCTATTCCTTATGACCTTAATCACCTTATTGTGTTCGGATTCTGGGCACCATGTTACAGGAAAGATGTTGTCAAGCTGGAACGGGTACAGGGGAAGGTTTACGATGGATGTTGCCAGGACTAGAGGGTGTGAGCTACAGGGAGAGGTTGAGCAGGCTGGGACTCTATTCCCTGGAGTGCCACAGGATGAGGGGTGATCTTATAGAGGTGTTTAAAATCATGAGAGGAATAGATCTCAGAGTCCCTTGCCCAGAGTAGGGGAATCGAGGACCAGAGGACATAGGTTCAAGGTGAAGGGGAAAAGATTTAATAGGAATCCGAGGGGTAACTTTTTCACACAAAGGGTGGTGGGTGTATGGAACGAGCTGCCGGAGGAGGTAGTTGAGGCTGGTACTATCCCAACGTTTATGAAACAGTTAGACAGGTACATGGATAGGAGAGGTTTAGAGGGATATGGACCTAGCGCAGGCAGGTAGGACTGGTGTAGCTGGGACAAGTTGGGCAAGTTGGGCCGAAGGGCCTGTTTCCACGCTGGATCACTCTGTGACTCTAATGATATGGTGAACAGGAACCAAAAGATATCACACAAATTAAGTGAAGTCACCTCAAAGAAGGGAAGCTGCAGGAACAAGGAACTACGAGGTTCTAAGCTAGATACAAAAAGCTGGAGTAACTCAGCAGGTCAGGCAGCATCTCTGGAGAAAAGGAATAGAAGACATTTTGGGTCGAGATCCTTCTTCAGACAGAGTGGTCACCTACCTAATCCTTTTCTCCAGAGATGTCGTCTGACCTGCTGAATTACTCCAGCTTTTTGTGCCTATCTTTAGTTTAAACCTACTGTCACAATGTTTAAGAAACATTTGGACAGGTACATGGATAGGACAGGTCTTGAGGGATACGGGCCAAACGCGGGCAGGTGGGACTGTTGTAGAAGGGGCTTGTTAGTCAGAGGGCGGTGGAGGCCGGTTCTCTGGATGCTTTCAAGAGAGAGCTAGATAGGGCTCTTAAAGATAGCAGAGTCAGGGGATATGGGGAGAAGGCAGGAACGGGGTACTGATTGGGGATGATCAGCCATGATCACATTGAATGGCGGTGCTGGCTCGAAGGGCCGAATGGCCTCTACTCCTGCACCTATTGTCTATTGTCTATTGTGGATGATCAGCCATGATCACATTGAATGGCGGTGCTGGCTCAAGGGGCCGAATGGCCTACTCCTGCACCTATTGTCTATTGTCTATTGGTCGGCATGGACAAGTTGGGCCGAAGGGGCCTGTAAACACGGTGTGTGGCTCGTTGACCCCCTGAGTTACTCCAGCACTTTGTGCCTTTAAAAGAAAAACAGCAGCTGCAGTTCCTTTTCCTTAATCTCTCTGTCTTTTAAGTGCTGTTTTAGAACTTGGCTGAACTACCTCCTCTGACAGTTTGTTTGATACACCCACCCCCCTCATTGTGAGGCCTTCTGTTTGCATTATGTACGATCCAATGTGGCCCGTTTCCAGCTTAGTTGGAAGGGAGATGAGTTCCTCTTAGGAGCAAGTGTTCTCTATCAAGCCTTTGTGATCCGAGACAGATGGGTTGAGAGAATAGGAGTGTCTGAAGTTCTGTCCAAGACACTGGGCCAAGCATCGACTGGATTTTCCTTTGGTCTGTGCTGTGACCATTAATATCACCGCAGATTGGAGCTTGATTCTGTAAATGTTTCAATTTTTTAACTTCAAGAGTAAATTTGACTCGTGGAAAACTTTAAACATGTTTGACATTTTTTCAAGAGTTAACAAGTTTCACGGGTGCCCGCCGTTAGCGCCACGAGTCGCTAAGTTGCGTCCACGAGTTCCGACGTTCCCGCGACGTCAATTGTGCGTGATTACCACGAGTTTCGTTTGTTTTAAGCTCGGGGTCTCTCGTGGGTCGACTCGCACCGTGAGACAGGGGTTTAAACACGTTATTACAAACATTAGTCGTCCAATTCCAGAAAACTCCTCTGCAAAGACCCGGAGTAGATAGCAATTGTGGGGGTGGGGGAGGGTTGTGGGGGCTGGGGGTGTGTGTCGGCAGGGGGGCTTGTGGGGGGGAGGGCTGTGTGGGTGGGTGGGGTGAGGGGGAGGGTTGTGGGGGCTGGGGGTGTGTGTCGGCAGGGGGGCTTGTGGGGGGGAGGGCTGTGTGGGCGGGGGGGGGTGGGTGGTGAGTGAGGAGACAGATGTCAGGGGCGGGACAGAGATGAAATGTAGTCTGAGACAATAAATAATTTTTTCGGCGACTGCTGGCATCATATCAGCGTCGCCTCAAGATTTTGAACGTTTCAAAATCCAGCGGCGACAAAAAAATGTCGCGACTCTTGAAAAAACTCCGCGCGTGAATACGTTATCACGCCGCGTCACGCCGCAACTTTTTCGGTGACCTGATACGTCAGTCAATGATGCCGACAGTTGCCGAAAAAGTCGCCATGTGGGACAGGCCCTTAAGATTGGTGGGAGAACTGGGATGGAGAGAGAGGGAAAGCAAGGGCTACTTGAAGTGAGAGGTCAATGTTCATACCGCTGGGGTGCAGGCTGCTGTTCATGTTGATGTTCATGAAGTACAGACACTCTTCCATTACGCAATATGGAACTTACAGAAACTTGCACAATACTTACCGCTGAATTCCTAAATTGCGCGTAAAGTTGCGTTACGGCAGCAATGCGCGACTGACGTCGTACGCGGCTGTTTCCCCGCAAGCTAATCGGTTGTTCTCACGGACCGGTTTAGTTTAGAGGTACAGCACGGCAACAGGCCCTTCAGCCCACCGAGTCCGCGCCGACCAGCGATCCCCGCAGGCTAACACTGTCCTACACACGCACTGGGGGCAATTTACAATCTAACCTACAAACCTGGAGCGTGGGAGGAAACCGGAGCACCAGGAGAAAACCCACGCAGTTCACGGGGAGAAGGTACAAACTTGGTGCAGGCAGCACCCGTAGTCAGGATCGAACCCGGGTCTCTGGCGAGCGTGAGGCAGCAACTCTACCGCTGCGCCACCGTTCTGGCTAAACCTCCCACAGTAACAAGTTCATTATCCTCAACACTTCAAACACCACGTAGCAAGCTCGGATGACATTAATGTAATTGCCATTACTATACAATTTTCTGAACTCATTTTACTTCCTTATTTCTAATGAATGTACTATATTTGGCATTAAAGTTCATTAAATCATTTTTAATTCTTTATTCCGACTGAAGGTAATAAAGGTAATAGCCAGCACTGTACCACACAGTAGATCATTTTTCATTCGTTATGCTGTGTCTGCAGTGCAGTAGCTGTACTGTGCCTCACAGAGCCCTAGCCCCAGGGTAGATTCGCTTTGGACTCTTATGCCCCTGTCCCACTTAGGAAACCTGAACGGAAACCTCTGGGGACTTTGCGCCCCACCCAAGGTTTCCGTGCGGTTCCCGGAGGTTTTTGTCAGTCTCCCTACCTGCTTCCACTACCTGCAACCTCCGGCAACCACCTGCAACCTCCGGGAACCGCACGGAAACCTTGGGTGGGGCGCAAAGTCCCCAGAGGTTTCCGTTCAGGTTTCCTAAGCGGGACAGGGGCATTATACATCGGCGAGATCGTTTCGCGGACACCTTCGCTCAGCCCGCCTGAACCAACCTGATCTCCCGGTTGCCAAACACTTTAATTCCCCTTCCCATTCCCACACCGACCTTCCTGTCCTGGGCCTCCTCCATTGTCAGAGTGAGGCTAAACGCAAATTGGAGGAACAGCATCTCATATTTCGCTTGGGCAGCTTACAGCCCAGTGGTATGAATATTGATTTCTCTCACTTCAGGTAGCCCCGGCATTCCCTCTCTCTCTCCATCCCTCCCCCACCCAAGTCACACCAGCTTCTCGTTCTCACCCAACAAACAGCCGACAATGGCCTGTTTCCTTTCTCATCGCGGCATTTTTGCACATCTTTCATTCATTGTTCTTTATCTCTCCTCATCACCGTCTATATCTCTCGTATCAGCTTATCCTTGATCAGTCTGAAGAAGGGTCTCGACCCGAAACGCCGACTATTTCTCCTCTCCATAGATGCTGCCTCACCCGCTGAGTTTCTCCAGCATTTTTTTGTCTCCCTACATCCATGAAGCTCAATTCTGTTTATTATTGTCACTGTTAAACGTGTCACGAGGTACTGTTAAAAACCTTTTTAGTTGCGTGCTATCCAGAGGTGAAAAGACTACACGTGATCACAATCGAGCCGTCCACAGTGTACAGATACAGGATAAAGGGAATAACGTTTAGTACAAGATAAAGCCCAGTAAAGATAGTCCGAGGGTCTCCAATGTGGTCGATGGGAGGTCAGGACCGCTCTCTAGTTGGTGAGAGGACGGTTCAGTTGCCTGATAACCGCAGTGAATCAACACATAACGGGTCTGATGAAAACAAAAAACGCAATATGAGAGAGGATAAATCATCTCGGAGATTCGACGGTGTCAGTAGGCAGCTGTTTGAAGCCCTCGGGTGAATGAATCATTACCACTTGTCCTGCATGCTTGAATCGCCGGGTGTCTGTAACATCTTTGAGAGAACATCATCCACCCTCCTGGTCCTGCAGAAAGGAACTGCAGATGCTGTTTTATTTGTTTAGTATGGTACAACGCTGCTTGGTTTGAACGGTGTTGTCTTTCCGCTGACTGGTTAGCAGGCAGCAAACAGCTTTTCACTGTACCTCGGAATATGTGACAATAAAGCTACCCAAAGGTACACAAAAATGCTGGAGAAACTCAGCGGGTGCAGCAGCATCTATGGAGCGAAGGAAATGGGCAACGTTTCGGGCCGAAACGTTGCCTATTTCCTTCGCTCCATAGATGCTGCTGCACCCACTGAGTTTCTCCAGCATTTTTGTCTACCTTCGATTTTCCAGCATCTGCAGTTCCTTCTTAAACACTAAACCAGTTTGGTTTAGTTTTGTCCTGTTTAGTTTATAGATTAGTTTAGTTCAGACACAGTGTAGAAACAGGCCCTTCGGCCCCACCGGGTCCGTCCGCGCTGACCAGCGACCCCCGCACACTAGCACCACCCCTACACACACACCAGGGACAATTTACATTTACACCAAGCCAATTAACCTGGCAAACCTGCACGTCTTTGGAGCGCGGGAGGAAAACCTGTAGATCTCGGAGAAACGGGGGAGAACTTGCGAACTCCGCACAGACAGTACCCGTGGTCAGGGTGGAAGCCAGGGTCTCTGGCGCTGTGAGGCAGCGACTCTAACTATGCGCCATTGAACCACCCCCACGTTCTACGTTCTAACGTATGATTGGTGTCAGGGGTTAATGGGGAGAAGGCAGGAGAATGGGGTTTTTTGAATAAAAAAATGTATTCAATTATTAAAAAATAATATATACACTACAATAAAACAAGCCAGAACCCACCACCATAATACAATACACACATATATCGATAATAATCTACTATACAGCTATGTTACAATCCTTATTGAGGATACGTTCCACCCTCCGCGGTGCCCAGCGGTCCCGCAACTCCCCCAGGGAGCCCGTGGACAGCGCGTAGTCCCGTCTCTAACACCACCCGCGCGCGGACGTAACCCCGGAAAAGGGGCGGGCAGCCGGCGCGGGCAGAGCCCTATTCCGCCCGGCGCCGTGACTCGCGGATGGCCAGCTTGGCCAGGCCCACGGGCAACCCGACCAGGACATCCTCAGCCCCAAACCCCTCTCCCCTACGCACAGGGGTGTCCAAAGATGAGGGTGGTGGGTGTGAAGTGCAGCCAGAAGGCAAGGAGCAGCCCCTTTAGATATTGGAACAGGGGGCTGCAGCCTCATACACTCCATGTACAGGTGGTACACAGACTCTCCCAGCCCGCTAAAATGGCAGCCGGCTGGCGAGTCTGTGAACCGCGAGAGAAACAGGCTGCAGGGAACTCCTCGTGCAGGACCCTCCACCCCTGGTCCCCGATGTAGAGGGGGAGAATCCCTGCATGGAGGGACCCCCCTCGCGACCGGGAAAATGGGGTCAGGAGGGAGAGGTAGATCAACCACGATTGAACAGTGGGGTAGATTCGATGGGCCAAATGGCCTAATTCTGCTCCTATCACTTATGGAAAAAAAAATGTTTTCCTCCCATCTCTGCCTCTCTCAAAATCCCGACGCCTTATGAATTCTCAGCAGTAATCTCTGAAGACAGTCTGTGATCCCAGGATTCGAGCCTAGGCGTTATAAATTGGCCGATTTGCAATATTTAATAAGAAAGAACCGTTCCAGATCTGTGATTTACTGAGCTGTGTCTATCTTCCAGGATAATTGATTGGGAATTTGTCATCTCTCTGTATGTTAGGAGGGGGTTAGGCGATAGAACTATTCTTTATTCCTGCGTGATGAATAAATGGATGCGATTTAAAAATAAATGCCATCTAATTATCTGCGCACATTTTTTTCCCTCCCCCTCTGTTCTCTGCGGCTCGCGACGATCCATAAATCACAAGAGAGAGAGAGAGAGAGAGAGGGAGAGAGAGAGGGAGAGAGGGAGAGAGAGGGAGCTATTTCCATTATCATGACACGCAACATTTGGGCTTGGAGTGAGATCTCATTAAAGTAATAGCAGTCAGATGAAAAACCTCATCAGTTTACTTACAAAATTCTTAAGGGGCTGGACAGGCTAGATGCAGGAAGATTGTTCCCGATGTTGGGGAAGTCCAGAACAAGGGGTCACAGTTTAAGGATAAGGGGGAAGTCTTTTAGGACCGAGATGAGAAAAACATTTTTCACACACAGAGAGTGGTGAATCTCTGGAATTCTCTGCCACAGAAGGTAGTTGAGGCCACAGTTCATTGGCTATATTTAAGAGGGAGTTAGATGTGGCCCTTGTGGCTAAAGGGATCAGGGGGTATGGAGAGAAGGCAGGTACAGGATACTGAGTTGGATGATCAGCCATGATCATATTGAATGGCGGTGCAGGCTCGAAGGGCCGAATGGCCTCTACTCCTGCACCTATTTTCTATGTTTCTATGTTTCTAAGGGTTTCGGCCCGAAACGTCGCCTATCTCCTTCGCTCCATAGACCCGCTGAGATTCTCCAGCATTTTTGTCTACCATCAGTTTTCTTTCTGTTTAAGAAGGAACTGCAGATGCTGGAAAATCGAAGGTGGACAAAAATGCTGGAGAAACTCAGCGGGTGCAGCAGCATCTATGGAGCGAAGGAAATAGGCAATGTTTCGGGACGAAACACTTCTGGAAATAGGCAACGTTTCGGGACGAAACCCTTCCGGGTTTCGTCCCGAAACGTTGCCTAATTCCTTCGCTCCATAGATGCTGCTGTAACTCAACGGGTCAGGTAGCATCTTGAAGGCGGCAGACACAAAATGTTGGAGTAACTCAGGCAAGATCTCTGGAGAGAAGGAATGGGTAGGTTTCGGGTCGGGACCCTTCTTAAGACCATGTCAGTTTAGTTTATTGTCACGTGTACTAAGCTTTTTGTTGCGTGCTGTCCAGTCAGCGCAAAGACAATACATGATTACAATCGAGCCATTCACAGTGTACAGATGGGACAATGGGCTAAGGTTTGGGACGACAGATGGCACAATGGGCTAAGTGTTCGGCTGGCAACCGGAAGGTAGCCGGTTCGAATCCCGCTTGGAGTGCATACTGTCGTTGTGTCCTTGGGCAAGCCACTTCACTCACCTTTGCCCGTGTGTGAATGTGTGTGAATGTGTGTGAGTGATTGGTGGTGGTCGGAGGGGCCGTAGGCGCAGATTGGCAGCCACGCTTCCGTCAGTCTGCCTCAGGGCAGCTGTGGCTACAGAAGTAGCTTACCACCACCGATTGTGACTGAGGAGTGAATGAATAATGCGATGTAAAGCGCCTTGAGTATTAGAAAGGCGCTATATAAATCCCATCCATTATTATTATTATTACAGATACAGGGTACATGATAAGGGAATAACGTTTAGTGCAAGGTAAAGCCAGCAAAGTCCGATCAAGGATAGTCTGAGGTAGACAAAAATGCTGGAGAAACTCAGCGGGTGCAACAGCATCTATGGAGCGAAGGAAATAGGAAATAGCTGCACCCGCTGAGTTCCTCCAGCATTATTGTCTACCTTCGATTTTCCAGCATCTGCAGTTCCTTCTTAAACAAGGGTAACCTGAGGGTCACCAATGAGGTAGATAGTAGTTCAGCACTTCATCTTTGGTTGTGGGAGGGTGGTTCAGGATAACATGGAACTGGAGTGAACAGTGGTTGGCATGGACTTTAGACTTTAGAGATACTGCATGGGAACAGGCCCTTCGGCCCATCGAGTCCGCGCCGTCCAGCGATCGCCCCGTACGTTAGCACCATCCTACACACTAGGGACAATTTACAATTTTAACTAAGCCAATTGGCCTACAAACCTGCACCTCCTGACTTTGGAGTGTGGGAGGAAACCAGAGCACCCGGAGAAAACCCACGCAGGTCACGGTGAGAACGTACAAACTCCACACAGACAGTGATCGGAACCGGGTCTCTGGCACTGTGGGACAGCAGGTCTACCTGTCTGAAGAAGGGTCTCGACCCAAAAACGTCACCCATTCCTTCTCTCCAGAGATGCTGCCTGGCCCGCTGAGTTACTCCAGCACTTTGTGTCTTAGTTCTCCAATTAGAGAGAAACATAGAAAATAGGTGCAGGAGTAGGCCATTCGGCCCTTCGAGCCTGCACCGCCATTCAATATGATCATGGCTGATCATCCAACTCAGTATCCCATCCCTTCCTTCTCTCCATACCCCCTGATCCCTTTAGCCACAAGGGCCACATCTAACTCCCTCTTAAATATAGCCAATGAACTGGCCTCGACTACCTTCTGTGGCAGAGAATTCCACAGATTCACCACTCTCTGTGTGAAAAATGATTTCCTCATCTCGGTCCTAAAAGACTTCCCTCTTATCCTTAAACTGTGACCCCTAGTTCTGGACTTCCCCAACATCGGGAACAATCTTCCTGCATCTAGCCTGTCCAACCCCTTAAGAATTTTGTAAGTTTCTATAAGATCCCCCCTCAATCTTCTAAATTCTAGCGAGTGCAAGCCGAGTCTATCCAGTCTTTCTTCATAGAGATAGTTAATAATAAGATAGATCAGTAACTTGGAGAGTTTTAGGGGTGGCACGGTGGCGCAGCGGTAGAGTTGTTGCCTCACAGCGCCAGAGGCCGGGGGTTCGATCCTGACTACGGGTGCTATCTGTACGGAGTTTCTATGTTCTCCCCGTGACCTGCGTGGGTTTTCTCCGGGTGCTCCGGTTTCCTCCCACACTCCAAAGTCGTGTCGGTTTGTTGCTTAATCGGCTTCGGTAAAGATTGTAACTTGCCCCGCAGTGTGCGTGGGACAGGGCCGGTCGGCGCGGACCCGGTGGGCCCTATGGGGCCTGTCTCCGCTCCGTCCCTCCAAAACTGAACGACACTGAAGAATTCATTATGCTACACCTGAGACATAAATAAAGCAGATCATCTCCTTGAGTTGAGACGGATGATTTCAGATGCACACAGCGTCTTTACAGGGTGTTAACTCAATGGAAAAATCTGGCTCTCATCCCTTGTGCAGGGTTCAAGTGAGTTCCTCTGTTGCAAATGAAGTTGAAAGAAAATGATCAATGGAGTCAGGGTAACATTACCAGGGCTGTTAACCTGACACTGGGGATTTAAATTGCTTTCATTACCTCGAGTCCCAACTAGGCCCTGTCTAAGATTCTTCCAATGCTATTCTAAAGCAGTCATGCAAGATTATTTAACAGTGCAAGTGCGCATTATGGTCCCCTGTTTATTATGGCGGCTCACCGCTCTTTACGGGCCTGTTCCACTTGGGCGTCATTTGCGAGTCACGCAGATGGCGAGTGAAGATTTGTACATCCCAAAATCCTGGGGTGGCGCGCGCGACCGTGTGTCACTGCCTACGTCACCGCGTGCATCGTGACGCGTAAATTATGTCACTTAAATTACGCGCAAATGACACCCATGTGGGACAGGCCCTTTGCCGATTGGAGTAATGAGAACACAAATGTGGACACACTTCATTTATTTGGGGCCATCACTGTTGCCCCTTTGAGAGGGTGGGGGCGATGAACTGCCTGTTTTAACCTCTGCCCTACTACGGGCCAGGAGACATAGAAACAAACATAGAAAATAGATGCAGGAATTGGCCATTCAGCCCTTCAAGTTAGGCCAGAAACCCGGGTTCGATCCTGACTACCGTGCTGTCTGTACGGAGTGTCTACGTTCTCCCCGTGACTGCGTGGGTTTTTCCCGGGTGCTCCGGTTTCCTCCCACACTCCAAAGACGTGCAGGTTTGTAGGTTAATTGGCTTGGTTCCCATATCCCCTGACTCCGCTATCTTCAAGCTCTCTCTTGAAAGTATCCAGAGAACCGGCCTCCACCGCCCTCTGAGGCAGAGAATTCCACAGGCTCACAACTCTCTGTGTGAAAAAGTGTTTCCTCATCTCCATTCTAAATGGCTTTCCACTCATTCTTAAACTGTGTGGCCCCTGGTTCTGGACTCCCCCAACATCGGGAACATGTTTCCTGCCTCTAGCGTGTCCAAACCCTGAATAATCTTATATGTTTCAATAAGATCTCATCTCATCCTTCTAAACTCCAGAGTGTACAAGCCCAGCCGCTCCACTCTCTCAGCATATGACAGTCCCGCCATCCCGGGAATTAACCTTGTAAACCTACGCTGCACTCCCTCAATAGCAAGAATGTCCTTCCTCAAATTAGGGGACCAAAACTGCACATAATACTCCAGGTGTGGTCTCATTAGACAATGTGATCTCATTATCTCTGAGCTATCTAATGTTTCGTGAAGGCTGGCTGGAGCTCAGACAACATTAGAGCATCTTATTAGATGCTGCAGCCAACGGTACTGGGTGGAGGAATGAGATTGTCTGACTGCTAATGAGGTGAAGGTGTTGCAGGATTGTCAGCTCCCCCTCCCCCCCTCCGAAGAACTTTTTCACCCAGAGAGTTGTGAATCTGTGGAATTCTCTGCCTCAGAGGGCGGTGGAGGCCGGTTCTCTGGATGCTTTCAAGTGAGAGCTAGATAAGGCTCTTAAAGATAGCGGAGTCAGGGGATATGGGGAGAAGGCAAGAACGAGGTACTGATTGGGGATGATCAGCCATGATCACATTGAATGGCGGTGCTGGCTCAAAGGGCCGAATGGCCTACTCCTGCACCTGTTGTCTATTGCTTTGCAAAAACCTTCACACTAGCGTTGTGCAATACAAGGAGATGCATTGTCTTAAGAAGTGTTCCGACCCAAAACGTTACCTGCCCCTTTTCTCCAGAGGTGGCGCAGCGGTAGAGTTGCTGCCTCACAGCGCCAGAGACCCGGGTTCGATCCCGACCTCGGGTGCTGTCTGTACGGTGTTTGTACGTTCTCCCGGTGCTCCAGTTTCCTCCCACACTCCAAAGGCGTACAGGTTTGTAGGTTCACAAAATTGCTGGAGAAACTCAGCGGGTGCAGCAGCATCTATGGAGCGAAGGAAATAGGCGACGTTTCGGGCCGAAACCCTTCTTCAGACTGATGGGGGGTGGGGAAAGAAAGAAGGAGAAAGGGAGGAGGAGGAGCCTGAGGGCGGGCGGATGGGAGGGTGGGAGGAGACAGCTAGAGGGTTAAGGAAGGGGAGGGGACAGCACAGGCTAGCCAAATTGGGGGAATTCAATGTTGATGCCATAAGGACGCAAGGACCCCAGACGGAATATGAGGTGCTGTTCCTCCAATTTCCGCTGTTGCTCACTCTGGCAATGGAGGAGACCCAGGACAGAGAGGTCGGATTGGGAATGGGAGGGGGAGTTGAAGTGCTGAGCCACCGGGAGGTCAGGTAGGTTATTGCGGACTGAGCGGAGGTGTTCAGCGAAACGATCGCCCAACCTACGCTTGGTCTCACCGATGTAAATCAGCTGACATCTAGAGCAGCGGATGCAGTGGATGAGGTTGGAGGAGATACAGGTGAACCTTTGTCGCACCTGGAACGACTGCTTGGGACCTTGAATGGAGTCGAGGGGGGAGGTGAAGGGACAGGTGTTGCATTTCTTGCGGTTGCAACGGAAAGTGCCCGGGGAGGGGGTGGTGCGGGAGGGAAGGGAAGAATTGACGAGGGAGTTGCGGAGGGAGCGGTCTTTGCGGAGGCAGCCATGGGGGGAGATGGGAAGATGTGGCGAGTGGTGGGGTCACGTTGGAGGTGGCGGAAATGGCGGAGGATTATGTGTTGTAGGTTAATTGGCTTGGTATAAATATAAATTGTCCCTAGTGTGTGTAGGGTTGTGTTAGTGTGTGGAGATCGCTGGTCAGCGCGGATTCGGTGGGCTGATGGGCCTGTTTCCACGCTGTATCTCTAAACTAAACTAAACTGAACTGGACGCTGCATTGAGGAAGGAACTGCAGATGCTGGTTTAAACCGAAGATAGACACAAAAAGCTGGAGTAACTCAGCGGGCCAGGCAGCGTCTCTGGAGAGAAGGTCTGAAGAAGGGTCTCGACCCGAAACGTCACCCATTCCTTTTCTCCAGAGATGCTGCCTGTCCCGCTGAGTTACTCCAGCATTCTGTGTCTATCAAAGCATTGCAGTAATGTCACATCAGCTTGTGATGAACAGAGGGGCTAGGGAGAAGAATGCATTGTGCACTGATCATCTCGCTAGATAATATTACTGATACAGCATAATACCGTGGTAATGTGTGGAGAAACATCGAAAATAGGTGCAGGAGCAGGCCATTCGGCCCTTCGAGCCAGCACCTGCCATTCAATATGATCGCGGCTGATCATCCACAATCAGTACCCCGTTCCTGCCTTCTCCCCATATCCCTTGATTCCGTTAGCCCCAAGAGCAATATCCAACTCTCTTGAAAACACCCAGTGAATTGGCCTCCACTGCCTTCTGTGGCAGAGAATTCCACAGATTCACAACTCTCTGGGTGAAAACTCTCTGGTGCGTAGAAGTCTCTGACCGTCAATTTATGACCCTGATCCCCCCCTAACTTATCACAGATTTTTTTTTTAAATTTAGAGATACAGCACGGAAACAGGCCCTTCGGCCCACCGAGTCCGCACCGACCAGCGATCCCCGCACACTAACACTATCCTACACACACACACACACACACACAGTATCGGGACAATTTGCACTTTTCCAAGCCAATTAACCTACAAATCTCCACACCTTTGAAGTGCGGGAGGAAATCAAAGTTCTCGGAGAAAACCCGCGCAGGTCACGGGGAGAACGTAAAACTCCGCAGAGACAGCACCCGTAGTCAGGATCGAACCCGCGACTCTGGAACTGTAAGGCAGTTTTATGAAGTGATTACGTCAACCCAGTTTCATTATAGTTGTCGCAACTGAAGCTGCTGTTATTAATTCAACTGGGACACCTTATTAGTTTTAATTGAAATGTTATCGAAGCTTTAACATATAAGAGATGTACAAGCGGATTAGTACATAATAAGCCCTGTGAAACAATAATAGACAAAAAGTCCTTAACAAATCGATAGATTGCAAACACTATTCATAAACACCAGCTGCTAACCAACTGTCTTATCAAGGCTCATTTGCACAAATCAGACACTTGTAGGCAAAGATCCAATAGCAAATCCAACAGCAGAAGGAGAGATAGATTCTGCCTGGGTTTTTTCAGTTTAGTTTTAGTTTTAGAGATTGTCATCATTGGCGGGCACTGGAAACGAGTGACATAGAAACATAGAAAATAGGTGCAGGAGGAGTCCATTCGGCCCATTTGAGCCAGCACCGCCATTCATTGTGATCATGGCTGATCTTCCCCTATCAGTAACCCTTGCCTGCCTTCTCCCCATATCCCTTGACTCCACTAGCCCCTAGAGCTCTATCTAACTCTCTCTTAAATCCACCCAGTGACTTGGCCTCCACTGCCCTCTGTGGCAGGGAATTCCACAAATTCACAACTCTCTGGGTGAAAACGTTTTTTTTCTCACCTCAGTCTTAAATGGCCTTCCCATTTATTCTAAGATTGTGGCCCCTGGTTCTGGACTCGCCCGACATTGGGAACATTTTTCCTGCAGTATGACTGTTCCCTCATGGAGGACGCCTGTGCGGGACTTTGTTTAACGTGGGGAGACTGGTGCACAGACAGCCACCCCACGGTCCTTGACAGATCTGGGTCGGGATCCAGTGGCATGGAGTCCAAGACGACCGGAGACCCTTTTCTGCTGCAGCCTTCATCCGCCTTCCCAGCCCGTTGTGACGCTCCACTAAGGTCAGCCATCGTCCTCCGCCTGTTCCACCGTTGAGGTCTTGGTTGGGTTGGTTCTTTGTCAGAGACCTCCCCCTCGACCTTACCGCCATGGGTGGCCCTACCAGGAGCATAGCTCCAGACGGCATCGCTCTCAGGATCTCAGGTCCACACAAGCTTCTCCACCACGACAAGGTGACAATCCACGGAGAAGGTTTATCGAGATACAGAGCGTAAAAAGGCCCTTTGGCCCACCAAGTCCGCGCCGCCCAGCGATCACCGCACACTAGAGCAAGGGTTCCCAACCTGGGGGGTAAATTTCGCCTCCCCAGGGGGTACATTTGTTGATTCTGGATTTTCACATATTTCTGTTCTCATTGACTGACTGTGTTTGGTTCTGGTATACCGGTATCTGGTTCATCAATAGTTGTTCATCAATAAGTGAGATAACATCGTTATGTGTTATTAAAGTTGCCGGGGGTAAACGGGACGAAACAGGTTGGGAACCCCAGCACCAGAGCCAATTTACATTTCCACTAAGCCAATTAACCTACAAACCCCTTCGCCTTTGGAGTGTGTGGGAGGAAACCGAAGATCTCGGAGAAAACCCACGCAGGTCACGGGGAGAACGTACAGACTCCGGACAGACGGCGCCCGTAGTCGGGATCGAACCCGGGTCTCGAAGGAACTGCAGACTCTGGTTTAAACTGAAGATAGACACAAACACAAAAAGCTGGAGTAACTCAGCGGGCCAGGCAGCAGGAAATCCACAGGTGAGGTTTCGGGTCGAAGGGTCTGCAGCTGAACTATCCTTAGTTGGGGGACATTCTTAATTCATGTTCATATGTGGTAGGAGCAGGATGGGGCCATTCGGCCCATCAAGCCTCCTCCGCCATTCAATCATTGGTTGATCTATCTCTCCCCCCTAACCCCATTCTCCTGCCTGCTCCCCATAACCACTGACACCCGTACGAATCAAGAATCTATCTAAGGTAGACTGAAGTCTGAAGAAGGGTTTCGGCCCGAAACGTTGCCTATTTCCTTCGCTCCATAGATGCTGCCGCACCCGCTGAGTTTCTCCAGCATTTTTGTCTACCTTCGATTTTCCAGCATCTGCAGTTCCTTCTTGAACAAGAATCTATCTATCTCTGACTTAAAAATATCCACTGACTTGTGGCCTCCACAGTCTTTTGTGGCAAATAATTCCACAGATTCACCACCTTCTGACTAAAGAAATTCCTCCTCATCTCCTTCCTAAAGGAACGTCCTTTAATTCTGAGGCTGTGACCTCTAGTCCTAGACTCTCCCACGAGTGGACACATCCTCTCCACATCCGCCCCATAAGCCCTGACACCCGTACTAAGCACAAATCTGTCTTGCTTTATAGAGACCGGTCGTGTTGCTTTAAGAAATCTTATTTTTAAAACATCTGCTGCCTCGGTCCGTTGGCCCTCCAGAGGCGTTGACATTAGAGGGAGGTCATCTCCTTCGGTGCCTTTGCCGTGCCGCGGCCCATAAATCACTGTCAGCTCTCTCTCCACGCTTGGTACAACTGTCGAGGTGCGCGGTGGCGCAGCGGTAGAGTTGCTCGCTGGCAGCGCCGCGGATCTGCTGTCCGTACGGAGTCTGTGCGCAGGTTCTCCCCGTGACCTGCGTGGGTCTCCTCTGAGATCTTCGGTTTCCTCCCGCACTCCAAAGACGTGCAGGTTTGTAGGTTAATTGGCTTGGTGTAAATGTAACAAAAAATTGTGTGTCGGATAGTCTTCGTGAGCGGGGATCGCTGGTCGGCGCGGACCCGTTGGGCCGAAGGGCCCGTTCCCACGCTGTATATCTAAGTCGTAGATTGGATTAATACACTGTGTAAACAGGCCCTTCGTCCCAACTCACCCACACCGGCCAACAATGTCCCAGCTACCCTAGTCCCACTTGCCTGCGCTTGGTCCACATCCCTCCAAACCGGTCCTATCCATGTACCTGTCCAACTGTTTCTTAAACGTTGGGATAGTCCCAGGACTATCCCAACGTTTAAGAAACAGTTGGACATGTACATGGATAGGATCGGTTTGGAGGGATAGTCCCAGCCTCAACTACCTCCTCTGGCAGCTAGTTCCATACAACTAGTTCCATACACCCTCTGTGTGAAAAAATTACAATAGACAGTAGGCGCAGGAGTAGTCCATTCGGCCCTTCAAGCCAGCACCGCCATTTCAATGTGATCATGGCTGATCATCCCCAATCAGTACCCCGTTCCTGCCTTCTCCCCGTACCCCCTGGCCCTATCTAGCTCTCTCTTGAAAGTATCCAGAGAACCTGCCTCCACCGCCCTCTGAGGCAGAGAATTTCACAGACTCACCACTCTCTGTGAGAAAAAGTGTTTCTTCGTCTCCGTTCTAAATGGCTTACCCCTTATTCTTAAACTGTGTGTGGCCCCTGGTTCTGGACTCCCCCAACATCGGGAACATGTTACCTCTCAGATTCTTATTAAATCTTTTCCCCTTCACCTTGAACCGATGTCCTCTGGTCCCTCGATTCCCCTACTCTGGGCAAGAGGCTCAGGCACGTAGGCAAGGTAGGCACTGCCGACCCTGACTAAAATTATAAAATGGTAATTATTAAATATAAATGGTAAAGGCACGGGAGAATCATGCCTACCTGAGAGATCGATTCTCCGTGCCTTTCATCCGCAGTACGTGTAATACATGAAAGTCTCTCCAGCTCACGTGCCGTAGACGCTGCTTCACGCCGGCAAAGACAAGGGCAGCTGAAGGCAGCTGAAATTCTGCCTTTGCACCGTGCCCTGCGTACTGCGCATGTGCAGCGCCTGTTTCTTGGCGGGCTTTTCAAACATGGATTGCCATTATCTTACGAGTATCTTCAGAAACAAAGGGAGAAGAATGGAGGTACACAAAATTGCTGGAGAAACTCAGCGGGTGCAGCAGCATCTATGGAGCGAAGGAAATAGGCGACGTTTCGGGCCGAAACCCTTCTTCAGACCCACCCCCCATCAGTCTGAAGAAAGGTTTCGGCCCGAAACGTCGCCTATTTCCTTCGCTCCATAGATGCTGCTGCACCCGCTGAGTTTCTCCAGCAATTTTGTGTACCTTCGATCTTCCAGCATCTGCAGTTCCTTTTTGAACAGAGAAGAATGGAGTTTGTGCACCAATAATGTGGTTAGTAGATTTCTTTGAACTATATGTTTTTAACTCACAGTTTAAGGATAAGGGGGAAATCTTTTAGGACCAAGATGAGAAAAACATTTTTCACACAGAGAGTGGTGAATCTGTGGAATTCTCTGCCACAGAAGGTAGTTGAGGCCACAGTTCATTGGCTATATTTAAGAGGGAGTTTGATGTGGCCCTTGTGGCTAAAGGGATCAGGGGGTATGGAGAGAAGGCAGGTACAGGATACTGAGTTGGATGGTCAGCCATGATCATATTGAATGGCGGTGCAGGCTCGAAGGGCCGAATGGCCTACTCCTGCACCTATTTTCTATGTTTCTAGGTTTCGATGTTAAATACCGTATTTCCCAGCAATGAAGACGCTATTTTTTACCCAAAAATAAGGCACGAAAATGTACCTGCATCTTGGAGGCCGAAGGTTAGGTTGTTAGCCAAGAAAGATAGACTTTGTTATCCCTCAGTACAGCGGTTGCAGAGGAAAGTATCCGGGAAGGGGGTGGTTTGTGTGAGGCAGCATCAAGGAATGTGCGACGTTTCGGGTCGAGACCCTTCCTCATACCCGAAACGTCGCCCATTCCTTCTCCCCAGAGGCGCTGCCTGACCCGCTGAGTTACTCCAGCATTTCGTGTCTACCTTCGATTTAAACCAGCGTCTGCAGTTCCTTCCTACACATGTAGTGAGTGGTCTTGTTTCTCTCTGGCGAAGAATGTACTGAATTATTGATGGTGGACTCGGAAACATCAATACATTGACTCAATGTGCTGTGAGCTACCAACAAAATAAGAATTAACACAGCACTGCTAAACAGTTTGGTTCTGGAGCCTGAAATATTGATTGTATCTTTGATTCCTATTATTAATAATTTAACAAAGAAATTCTCAGCGTACCTCATCAACAGACCTTGGGAATGAAGAACTGCTTTCTATCTTCATGGCAGCAATGTTTATTTTATAGGTACAGCGCGGAATCTGGCCCTTCGGCCCACCGGGTCCGGGCTGACCAGCGATCGCCCGTACACTAGTTCTATCCCACACACTTGGGACAATTTACAGCGGGCCGATTAACCTACAAACCGGCACCTCTTTGGAGTGTGGGAGGAAACCGGAGCGCCCGGAGAAAACCCACGCAGGTCACGGGGAGAACGTGCAAACTCCCAACCTGCCTCACAGAGCCAGAGACCCGGGTTCAATCCTGACTACGGGTGACAATAGACAATAGACAATAGGTGCAGGAGTAGACCATTCGGCCCCTTTGAACCAGCACTGCCATTCAATGTGGCCATGGCTGATCATCCACAATCAGTACCCCGTTCCTGCCTTCTCCTGACCACTATCTTTAAGAACCCTATCTAGCTCTCTCTTGAAAGTATCCAGAGAACCGGGATAGCGGAGTTAAGGGATACGGGGAGAAGACAGGAACGGGAGTACACAAACATGCTGGAGAAACTCAGCGGGTGCAGCAGCATCTATGGAGTGAAGGAAATAGGCAACGTTTCGGGCCGAAACCCTGATTGTGGATGATCAACCATGATCACATTGAAAGGCGGTGCTGGCATGAAGGGCCGAATGGCCTATTCCTGCACCTATTGTCTATTGTCTATTGATAGCCCGAGGGTCTCCAATGAGGTAGATAGTAGTTCAGGACCGCTCTCTGGTTGTGGTAGGATGGTTCAGTTGCCTGATAACAGCCGGGAAGAAACTGTCGCTGAATCTGGAGGTGTGTGCGTGTTCACACTTCTGTACCTCTTGCCTGATGGGAGAGGGGAGAAGAGGGAATGACCGGGGGTGAGACTGGTCCTTGATTATGCTGCTGGCCTTGTTCGTAGTAAACCTGATTCACTTCCCCTTCATGGCCTGTTACACAAACCGCTCATCTGTATCAAAGCGATGGAATAAATAAACCCTGGAGCGATCGGCCAATATGTGTTACTCGAAACGTTTACGAAAGGGCGGCACGGTGGCGCAGCCGGTGGAGTTGGCGCCCTACAGCGCTTACAACGCCAGGGACCGGGTTCGATCCCGGCTACGGGCGCTGTCTGTACGGAGTCTGTTCCTTCTCCCCGTGACTTGCGTGGGGTTTTCACCGAGATCTTCGGTTTCCTCCCACACCTTGTCCCGAGTGTGTGTAGGAGAGTGTTGTGGGCCCGTCCCACCTAGGAGATTTTTTGGGCGACTGCTGCAAACTGTTCAACAAGTTGAAAACTTTTTCGGCGGCAGTGGCGACAATTTCTGCTGTTGTAGGTTCGTCGTAGACCGTCGCCAGGTACGGTAGGTGAATTACATTCAAACCAGTCCTGGCAGGCGCCTAATGAGTCGCCTAGGTGGGACAGGCCCCTTTAATGTGCGGGGATCGCTGGTCGGCGCGGACTCGGTGGGCCGGAGAGCCTGTTTCCGCGCTGTATCTCTGAACCCGACTGAAGAAGGGTGCCGACCCGAAACGTCACCCATTCCTTCTCTCCAGAGATGCTGCCTGTCCCGCTGAGTCACTCCAGCATTTTGTGTCCACCTTTGATTTAATCCAGCATCTGCAGTTCTTCCTTACACAATAAACTAAACTTGGTGGGTAAGGGCGCACGTTGTTGAAAACCGTGACTATCGGCAGCTAAATCCATTCAGAAAAGGGACCACGGTGGTGGTGAACTAAACGAGAGTTTGAAATATAGATTGGTGCCGTATAATCCTCCTGAAATGAAGGTACTTGTAGATACTTATAACAAATAACAAATAGGCTTAACGTGAGGGCTTGTCCCACTTGGACAACCTAATCCATGTGTTTAGAAGAGTTGAAAAAAATATCAAGGTCATGTTGACTCGCCGAAGCAAAAGACCTCCTACGACCCAGAACCAGGGGCCACAGTTTAAGAATAAGGAGTAAGCCATTTAGAACGGAGACGAGGAAACACTTTTTCTCACAGTGAGCGGTGAGTCTGTGGAATTCTCTGCCTCAGAGGCAGGTTCTCTGGATGCTTTCAAGAGAGAGCTAGATAGGGCTCTTAAGGATAGCGGAGTCAGGGGATATGGGGAGAAGGCAGGAACGGGGTACTGATTGGGGATGATCAGCCATGATCACATTGAATGACGGTGCTGGCTCGAAGGGCCGAATGGCCTCCTCCTGCACCTATTGTCTATTGTCTATTGACCCCCATCGACCTCAGTCTTCCACACCTAAGACCAACTACAACCAGCTACGAGTGGAAAATGATCACACGATAAAATGATGTCATGTTCGCATTTTTTCCTCGGGCCAGTCACCTTCCTACGAGCAAGAATATCACATTTTTCCATGCCGACCTTTTTTTAAACTCGTGGACATTTTCTTATCAGGCTGGAAAAAAACGCCGCAACCTACTTGAGGCCACGAGTGCGCGGAGACCACTCGAGAGCATGAGGAAGAGTTACGAAGACCTCCTACGACCTCGTGGCGACCATGTTGCGAGTATGAGTTGAGGGCAAACTCGGTCAATTAGGTCGTGAAAGTGGGACAGGTGGGGCTTTAAGCTTCGGAAGGGCTTCACTCAATATCGTCACATGTTTTATAGTGAACTACACCTGCTGTATTCTCCCAGTACTGTGTTGCAGGGATAATATACGCCCACAGATGCTGCCTGACTCACAGCGCTCCTCACCAACTTGGTCCTGTTCACTGCATCTACAGTTCCTGAAGTTGCAGGTGGTTGCCGGAGTTGCAGGTGGTTGCCGGAGGTTGCAGGTAGTGGAAGCAGGTAGGGAGACTGACAAAAACCTCCGGGAACCGCACGGAAACCTTGGGCGGGGCGGCAAAGTCTCCAGAGGTTTCCGTTCAGGTTTCCTAAGTGGGACAGGGACATAAGTCTGTGGCGTTGCTAACCCACCACCAGAGGGCAGTGCTTCCCCAATGTGGGCTCAGATGTCGCTGGAAGAAGGAACTGCAGATGCCGGTTTACAACCGGAGATAAACACAAAGTGCTGGAGTAACTCAGCGGGACGGACAGGCAGCATCTCTGGAGAGAAGGGATGGGTGACATTTCGGGTCAGGACGCTGAACTTTCTGTCCTGGGCCTCCTCAGAGTGAGACCCAGCACAAATTGGAGGAACAGCACCTCATATTTTGCTTGGAACGGCAGATGCTGGTTTAATAATAATAATAATAAATTTTATTTATGGGCGCCTTTCAAGAGTCTCAAGGACACCTTACAAAAATTGAGCATGTAGAGGAAAAACATGTAAGGGGAATGAAATAAATAGTAGAGACATGACTAGTACACAAAGTAAAGACAGAATTCAATACAAAACACAGTATGAGGCAATTAATGCACAGATGAAAAGGGACGGGGACGTGGGGCTAAGGATAGGCAGAGGTGAAGAGATGGGTCTTGAGGCGGGACTGGAAGATGGTGAGGGACACGGAATTGCGGATCAGTTGGGGGAGGGAGTTCCAGAGCCTGGGAGCTGCCCTGGAGAAGGCTCTGTCCCCAAAACTGCGGAGGTTGGACTTGATAGACTCAAAAAGTCTGAGGAAGGGTCTCGACCCGAAACGTCACCCATTCCTTCTCTCCAGAGACGCTGCCTGCCCGTCCCGCTGAGTTGCTCCAGCATTTTTTGTCTATCTTCGTATTTCGCTTCCTTCTTCGAGTCCGTTGCAATCTCAGATGTCGTTCTGCCAGTATCTGGCGCAGGTCACAGCTGGTCGGGTCGGGTCGGTTCAGCCAGGTCCTGGGGGCTGCACTGGGGGGCGACGTCACACTCCAGTAGGTGGGACATTGTCTGTACTGCTCCACAGCTGCATGTGTCTTCTGCCTGGTAGTTCCATGCTTTCGTAAGTGCTTTGCACCTCCCCTGCTCCACTCGTAATCTGTTGAGGGTCTTCCAGGTTGGCCATGGGAGGTCGTGCCCGCTGGCGAGGCTTTCAGTCGGAGTGATTCCTCTCTCCATCCAGTCGTGGGCTCGTGTGTTGAGCTGGTTCCATTCATCTTTCCAGATGTTGGTCCTTGCTGTTTCTTTGGTTGTCTGGAGAGGTGGGACTGTCTGCAAGAAACTGGCTCTGGATTCCAGTCGGGGTGGAGGTGCAGGGGGTGCCTGGTATCGGTCTCCTGTGCTCTCCGCTCGTCTTGGGCGACGATGGATCGTCTGATATTTCGCTTGGGCAGTTTACAATCCAGCGGTATGAGTATTCATTTCTCTAACTTCAAAGATTACAGGATTACAAGGAAATTCGTTAGCCAAGTATATAAGAAGGACGTACAAAGAATTTGATTTGCCATTTACAGTTGTACCAAGAAAAAAGCACCAAGAACATAGAAACATAGAAACATAGCAAATAGGTGCAGGAGTAGGCCATTCGGCCCTTCCAGCCTGCACCGCCATTCAGTATGATCATGGCTGATCATCCAACTCAGTAGCCCGTACCTGCCTTCTCTCTATACCCCCTGATCCCTTTAGCCACAAGGGCCACATCTAACTCTCTCTTAAATATAGCCAATGAACTGGCCTCAACTCACCTACAAAGCCCTCCACCATCTGCCCCCCCCCCCCCCATATCTCACTGACCTCCTCTCCCCCTACCAACCCTCACGGTCCCTCAGATCCACATCAGCCGGTCTCCTCTCCATCCACAAGTCCAACCTCCGCAGTTTTGGGGACAGAGCCTTCTCCAGGGCAGCTCACAGGCTCTGGAACTCCCTCCCCCAACTGATCCGCAATTCCGTGTTCCTCACCATCTTCCAGTCCCGCCTCAAGACCCATCTCTTCAACTCTGCCTATCCTTAGCCCCACGTCCCCCTCCCTTTTCATCTGTGCATTAATTGCCTCATATTGTGTTTTGTATTGAATTCTGTCTTTACTTTGTGTACTAGTCATGTCTCTACTATTTATTTCATTCCCCTTACATGTTTTTCCTCTACCTGCTAAATTTTTGTAAGGTGTCCTTGAGACTCTTGAAAGGCGCCCATAAATAAAATTTATTATTAATATTATTACCTTCTGTGGCAGAGAGTTCCAGAGATTCACCACTCTCTGTGTGAAAAATGTTTTTCTCATCTCGGTCCTAAAGGATTTCCTCTCTTATCATTAAGCTGTGACCCCTTATCCTGGACTTCCCCAACATCGGGAACAATCTTCCTGCATCTAGCCTGTCCAACCCCTTAAGAATTTTGTAAGTTTCTATAAGATCCCCTCTCAATCTTCCAAATTCTAGCGAGTTTATAAAAATATATATAAAATATATATAAACTATATATAAGCTATATAAAGTTTGACATGAGCATCCAGCACATTCCTCACTGTGATGGAAAGCAATAAAGTCTAACCACCACACAGTCCACAGGGAATCAGCACCCCAGGCGAAGTTCAACCAAGTACTGTCCCACCAACGGACACGAGTCCAGAGCCCAACCAGCCACAGACAGCGATAGAGAGGAAGATGGAAGGAAAAAAGCCGAATGGAGCAGTCACTGGCTGTGGCTGAAGTGAAACGATGCAGTCTGGGCTGCCACGAGACCATCTTGGTTCTTGGTTCTTGGTTTCTTGGTCCTCCAAAATATTCCAAATGGAATTTAAACTGGAGGTGGTGAAGGGAGGGCTTAAGCCAGAAAGGGTTATTGGGAAGAAAGTGCTACTTTAAATGTAGTTGCATCTGGTTGGGTAACTATAGTTGGGTGGAGATTATTCCATGCTTTAATTGTGCAGGGGAAGAACGAATTGCTGTACACATCTGTCTTTGTAGCTGGGATCACAAATTGGATCGAATGCCCTCGTCTGCTCCTAATTGGTTTGGGTTTGGTGTAGGTCTTGTCGTCTATGTCGAGCTGACCATTTAACATTTTGTAAAAACAGGTCAAACGGTGAGCTTCACGTGTGTCTGTCTTGGAGAGGGTTCCACCCCAGAGAATTCAGAAGTTTGGTGACACTCGCTTCTCTCTCATAGGTGTTAGTAACAAATCGAGCTGCCTGTCTTTGGACATCTAGAGCAGTGATTCCCAACCTGGGGCCATATGGCAAATTTCAGGGGGGCCAAAGAAAAATGTTGGGATTTAGGGGGCCACAGGTTCAATGAAGGGGGGCACAGAGCTAGCACCCTGTCACCTCCTAAATTTCAGTTCTAATAAATTTAAATCTATGTAGCTGAAATATTTTTGATGTTTGTGGAATAGAATAAAAGAGAATATGTGTGCAATTAATAGACACTGATATTATGGAAGGTATTATAATATTGAAGTACTTTTTTCCCCGCTAATAATGTCAGGGGGGGGGGGGCACAGAAAAATTAAAAGATCCCAAGGAGGCCATGAGGTAAAAAAGGTTGGGAACCACTGATCTAGAGGCTAACCATGAGACACACACCCAGGTCTGATCACCCTGCGGTGGACCTGCCGCGACTGAGGGTGGGTGTCTTGTGATCATAGGCTGAAACATCCAGTGATGTTGAGGTACACAACTGAAGATGTGTCTGATTGGTAGCAAAATCACCCAGTGGTCACCCCCAAGAATATCAAATGTCAACTGTAGTGAAGAACCTTAGGGATTGTAACATCCAGTCCTGCTAATCAATTATCTTCGTCTCTCCTTTCCTCGGGGCAGTCGGGCCTTCCGCAGAGGGGGGGGGGGGGGGGGGGGGGGGGGGGGGGGGTGTCGAAGCTCCAGCGGCTTGGAGATCCCGAGGCCCATCCCGATCCCCAGCAAGAGGCCGCCAGCTCCACGACGTTAGGCCGCAGTGCGGACGGAGATACGACACGGAAAAAAGTCGCGATTCCGTAGAGGAAATAGATTTTAAAAGTTTCCCTCTCTCCCCCCCCCTCCCCCCCCCCTCCCCCCATGCATAATGCAAAACTACAGTTAACTAAAACATACATTTAACCACAAACCCTAATCAACAAGAGAAGAAAAGGATGAGACAGACTGTAGGCGAGGATTCCATCGCGCGGCGCCACCCGCAGGAACCCTTGCGTCCCCTCTCTCTCCGCCCCTCCCATACACACGCCATTTTGCTAATTTCACCAACTGTATCCCTTCACTATCACCCGGTCCCCAGCCAACAATGGAGCATTGTGGGCTCTGACTTATCCTGAGTCATCGATGCAGGCCCTGCTTTGTTCTGTACCTCCTCTAATTCCCCCCTCTCCCCTGACACTCAGTCTGATGAAGGGTCTCGGCCCCCGAAACCTCACCCATTCCTTCTCTCCAGAGATGCCGCCCGTCCCGCTGAGTTACTCCAGCGTTTTGTGCCCCTCTTTGGTCTGCAGTTCCTTCCCACTTTGGTATTAAGCTATGAGATGTCGTTACCCAACGTTACAATTTAGCAGGAAGGCTGATCAACGCTAACGAGTTCCTTTGCTCTAGTCCAGTATAATTGCTTATTGATTTTCGAGAGGATCCGAAATTTAGGATTGAAGGGCCCTTGGGAATATTAACGGTAAGACTCACCTCATTTCCATTTAAATCAATCAAGCCTGTCTCATGCCTTCTGCTTTTATCTCTGGCCTTTGTCCTGCAGCGGTAGAGTTGCTGCCTCTCAGCGCCAGAGACCCGGGTTCGACCCCGACCACGGGTGCTGTCTGTACGGAGTTTGCACGCTCTCCCCGTGACCTGCGTGGGCTTTCTCCGAGATCTTTAGTTTCCTCCCCACGCTCCAAAGACGCACAGATTTGGCTTGGTGTAAATGTAAATTGTCCCTAGTGTGTGCGTGTGTGTGCGTAGGACAGTGTTAATGTGCGGGCATCGCTGGTCGGCGCGGACTGGGTGGTCCGAAGGGCCTGTTTCTGCGCTGTATCTCAAAGCTAAACTAAAGTTAAAAGGAGCTGGAGTAACTCAGCGGGCCAGGCAGCGTCTCTGGAGGGCAGGAAGGTCCAGAACCAGGGGCCACAGTCTTAGAATAAAGGGGAGGCCATTTAAGACTGAGGTGAGAAAAAAAAAAAATGTTTTCACCCAGAGAGTTGTGAATTTGTGGAATTCCCTGCCACAGAGGGCAGTGGAGGCCAAGTCAATGGATGGATTTAAGAGAGAGTTAGATAGAGCTCTAGGGTCTAGTGGAATCAAGGGATATGGGGAGAAGGCAGGCACGGGTTATTGATTGGGGACGATCAGCCACGATCACAATGAATGGCTGTGCTGGCTCGAAGAGTCGAAAGGCCTCCTCCTGCACCTATTTTCTATGTTTCTATGAATGGGTGACGTTCTGGGACGAGACCCTTCTTCGAAACGTCACCCATTCCTTCTCTCCAGAGCTGCTGCCTGTCTCGCTGAGTTACTCCAGCATTTTGCGCCTATCTTCGGTTTAAACCAGCATCTGCAGTTCCCTGCAACATATTAAAACTAAAAGGGCATTGGTGCAGAATATCACACTGGCCTCTCAGCGAGGGAACAAAACTTAGTGTATAATGGTCTGTTCTGTTTCACAGGCCAGTTTCTCAGTTTTGAATTAGTCAGCAGAAGTTGTAACAAGGAGAGCGCAGCCAGGGTGTAAAACCCAGTGAGCGCTGAGACTGAGGAAGCAATTTTGCCTTTTGTAATGTCGACAGGCGTAGTTGGCATAAATTTCAGTCTCGCCTGCAACGCTTCAAGTTTAATTGGGACAAGTGATTCTCTGGTACATGTCTCTGGGACAAGCTCGAGCTCTTATGAGGAATATGTCGCTTGTTTTTTTTTTTGAACAAGAGATGATGTGTGATCTCCAGAGCTGTCTCGGCAGCGGCAGTTTTAATATCCGCTGGCTTGAAGCGCGACTACGACCAGTCGAGCGAACGCTCTTGTCTTCATTCATAATTGCTGTCGGAGATGAAACCTTTCCCCACGACTGGCTCTGCTGGGAGCACTCCAGTTTACAGCAAAGATCCTATAGCGGAGCAAGATAGACCACTCCTGCTAAATGCAATGGGCTGACGTGTAGTACGCAACGGAACGGAACCTGGGCCTTTTTTTCATCCATTTCAGTAACCCGACCCGACCCGACCCGACCCGACTTTTTTCACACAGAGAGTGGTAAATCTCTGGAACTCTCTGGACAGGCTAGATGCAGGAAGATTGTTCCCGATGTTGGGGAAGTCCAGAACAAGGGGGTCACAGTTTAAGGATAAGGGGGAAATCTTTTAGGACCGAGATGAGAAAAACATTTTTCACACAGAGAGTGGTGAATCTGTGGAACTCTCTGCCACAGAAGGTAGTTGAGGCCACAGTTCATTGGCTATATTTAAGAGGGAGTTAGATGTGGCCCTTGTGGCTAAAGGGATCAGAGGGTATGGAGAGAAGGCAGGTACGGGATACTGAGTTGGATGATCAGCCATGATCATATTGAATGGCGGTGCAGGCTCGAAGGGCCGAATGGCCTACTCCTGCACCTATTTTTTATGTTTCTATGTTTCTATGACTCGCAGTGTAATCAACGTTGCGGGGGAACAGTTTGTGTTAATAAATTATAATTCTGAAAACGAGGAGAAGATTTTTACCAAAGAACTTTGATTTTTACGAGGATGTTTCCGTAACCGGTTCCCGTCCCAGCGCTAGTATCTTTGCTCCGCTACGATGGGATCGTTGGTGCGGAGACGGAAGTCGGTTACGGAAATGGGGCCGAAAGAATTACCCGTGAATCTGCCCATGACCGTACTAGGTCTTTTTCGTCAAGTGGACTATCTTGCTCCGCTGTAGGATCTTTGGTGTTCAGTTGAGTTTATTGTCACGTGTAGCGAGGCGCAGTGTTGCGAGCTAACGATACGGCACCATACGCTGCATCTCGAAACTAAACTGCTTTAAGAAAGAACTGCAGATGCTGGAAAAATGGAAGGTGGACAAAGATGCTGGAGGAACCCAGCGGGTGAGGCAGCATCTATGGAGCGAAGGAAATGGGTGACGTCTCGGGTCGAGACCCTTCTTCAGACTGAACCGTTCAGTTTCAGTTGAGTTTATTGTCACGTGTACCGAGGTACAGTGAAAAGCTTTCGCTGCGTGCGAATCCGTCAGCGGAAAGACTGTACATGATTACAATCGAGCCTTTTACCACGCCGTCCGATACAATACGATAGAACTTTCTTTATCCCAGGAGGGAAATTGGTCTGCCAACAGTCTTAAAACACAACAAGATACGTGAAACATGAAATGATGAGTGGAAAGGATTGGAGATGTGCAAAGATTGGGGAGGGCGAAAGGGGGGGGGGGGGGGGGGGGGGGGGGGGGAGCGCTGGAGGGGGGAGAGGGGGGAGGGGGGGAGTCAGTCAGATATTTTTAAGGTGGAGTTGAACGGATTCTTAAATAGTACGGGTGTCAGGGGTGATGGTGAGAAGGCAGGAGAATGGGGTTAGTTGGGAGACATAGATCAGCCACGTGTATGTAGATAGTAAATGGCGGAGTAGGCCTGATGGGCCGAATGGCCTATGACGTGAACTGGTTGACGGGTGGAGATGGCACGAGAGGAGTGATTCAGGGCGTCACGGTGGCGCAGCGGTAGAGTCGCTCCCTCGCGGCGCCGGAGACCCGGGTTCGATCCCGACTACGGGCGCGGCCTGCGCGGAATGACTCCGTTCTCCCCGTGACCTGCGCGGGTTTTCTCCGAGATCTTCGGTTTCCTCCCACGCTCCAAAGACGTGCAGGTTTGTAGGTTAATTGGCTTGGAATAAATGTAAAAAATTGTCCCTACAATGTGTAGGGTAGTGTTAGTGTGCGGGGATCGCTGGTCGGCGCGGACCCGGTGGGCTGAGGGGCCTGTTCCCGTGCTGTAACTCTAAACTAAACTAAACTAATCAGTTCACATAATTCTTTCTCCTTCATTCTTTCCAGCTATAAAAGTGTCCCCGACCTGCTCAATATTTGATGTTGCCCAAGGACAGATGAAGAATGAAGAATGTTCCCGCTGCGTGGAACACTTCAAACGTGTCAATCTTCCAGCTGAGTCTGTCAGAGTTGTGCAGCTTTCTCCCCATCTTCCAGTTATATCAATTTTAATTTGGTTTATTTTAGAGATACAGTGTGGAAACAGGCCCTTCTGCCCATCGAGTCCTCACCGACCCGCGCGCACTATCGCCACCCGGCGATTTTTAATTTACACCGAGCCAATTAACCTGCAAACCTGCACGTCTTCGGAGTGTGGGAGGAAGCCGGAGCACCCGGGGAGGAGAACGTGCAAACTCCGCACAGACAGCACCCGTAGTCGGGATGGAACCCGGGTCTCTGGCGCTGTGAGGCAGCGAATCTACCGCTGCGCCACCGTGCCTTCCACCCACCCTACAGCCAGACGCACAAATAATTTAGCACTCTCGGGAAAACAAGATTGATGATTTGTACTGGCTGAAGCTCTTCATTATCCCCGCTGTTATGTTTAGGAATCAGTGGGATTTATGCGTTCACAAAAGATGTCAAAAAACTAAAATGTCCGCCAGGGTTCCCCCCCCCCCCCCATTTCTCTCTGTTCTTCTTTGAAGGGAGGGTGAAGATTTTACTGCAGCCTCTTTGGTAGAATCTTCTTACGAGATGGTTGTCACAAGAAGACAATAGACAATAGGTGCAGGAGGAGGCTATTCAGCCCTTCGAGCCAGCACCGCCATTCAATGTGATCATGGCTGATCATCCACAATCAGTACCCCGTTCCTGCCTTCTCCCGAACAAAACCGGTCCTGTTGAGCCCACGGTGGCGCAGCGGTAGAGTTGCTGCCTCACAGCGCCAGAGACCCCGGTTCGATCCCGACTATGGGTGTTGTTTGTACGGAGTTTGTACGTTCTGTGCGTGGGTTTTCTCCGAGATCTTCAGTTTCCTCCCACACTCCAAAGACGTGCAGGTTTGCAGGTTAAATGAGCTGGGATGAATGAAGAAAAAATGTTTTTAAAAAATTGTTCCTAGTGTGCGGGGATCGCTGGTCGGCGCGGACTCGATGGGCCGAAGGGCCTGTTTTCGCGCTGTATCTCCAAACTAAACTGGACTATGTTGGCGTGGCAAGGAACTGCAGATGCTGGTGTAAACCGAAGATAGACTCAAAGTGCTGGGGTAACTCAGCGGGACGGGGAGCATCTCTGGAGAGAAGGAACGGGTGACGTTTTGGGTCAAGACCCTTCTTCAGACTGTGTCGGGGGAAAGGGAAACAAGAGATATTGACAGCGATGTGGAGAGATGTGGAACAAATGAAAGAAAGCTCTGCAAAAAATATATCGATGATAAACAGAGGCTGTTGTTAGTCTGCCTAAACGGTGTGAATGTAAGAAGGAACTGCAGATGCTGGTTTAAACTGTAGAGAAATACAAAGTGGTGGAGTAACTCAATGGGACAGGCAACATCTCTGAAGAGGAGCGGGTGACGTTTCGGGTCGGGAACCACCTTCAGATTGAAACATAGAAAACAGGTGCAGGAGGAGTCCATTCGGCCCTTCGAGCCAGCGCCGCCATTCATTGTGATCATGGCTGATCGTCCCCTATCAATAACCCGTGCCTGCCTTCTCCCCATATCCCTTGACTCCACTAGCCCCCAGAGCTCTATCTAACTCTCTCTTAAATCCATCCAGTGACTTGGCCTCCACTGCCCTCTGTGGCAGGGAATTCCATAAATCCACAACTCTCTGGGTGAAAAAGTTTTTTCTCACCTCAGTCTTAAATGACCTCCCCTTTATTCTAAGACTGTGGCCCCTGGTTCTGGACTCGCCCAACATTGGGAACATTTTTCCTGCATCTAGCTTGTCCAGTCCTTTTATAATTGTATATGTTTCTATAAGATATCCCCTCATCCTTCTAAACTCCAGTGAATACAAGCCTAGTCTTTTCAATCTTTCCTCATATGACAGTCCCGCCATCCCAGGGATCAATCTCGTGAACCTACGCTGCACTGCCTCAATCACAAGGATGTCCTTCCTCAAATTAGGAGACCAGGAAAGGGAAACAAGAGATATTGACTGTGATGTAGGGAGATGTAGAACAAATGAAAGAAAGATCTGCAAAAAAAGTATTGATGATAAACAGGCTGTTGTTAGTCTGCCTAAAATGTGCGAATGTAAGAAGGAACTGCAGATGCTGGTTTAAACTGTAGAGAGATACAAAGTGGTGGAGTAACTCAATGGGACAGGCAGCTTCTCTGAAGAGGAGTGGGTGACATTTCGGGTCGGGACCCATCTTCAGATTGAAGAAGGGTCTTCTTGACCCAAAACATCACCCATTCCTAATCTATGTTGGTAGTCAGGTCCCTAAGTGGCCCAATACACACACTTTGATGCCTCTGTATAATGAGTTTGTTCTCTTTCTATTGGGCCAGTGATTATTGGCACAAAACATCTATCTCTTTCAGTGCACATGTTTACGCTTCATCTAAAAGCTTCTGGAGGAGAGATGAGTCAGATCATTTAGTGAAGGTTCTTCCTTTTGTACGATAGTCACACAAAGCCGCCAGACAAAGGGTTTTTTTTAAACGCTCGATTTATAAATAACTCCGACAATTATGGAGCAAAATGTTGCTTTTAACGCTGATTACATTATTGAGGAAAGCCAAAACAGATCTCATTTTTGTTTAGGAAGGAACTGCAGATGCTGGATTAAAGCAAATGCCGGAGTAACTCGGCTGGGACAGGCAGCGTCTCCGGAGAGAAGGAATGGGTGACGTTTCGGGTCGAGACCCTTCTTCAGACTCAGACTGAAGAAGGTAGACAAAAATGCTGGAGGAACTCAGCGGGTGAGGCAGCATCTACGGAGCGAAGGAAATAGACAATAGACAATAGACAATAGGTGCAGGAGGAGGCCATCCGGCCCTTCGAGCCAGCACCGCCAATAGGTGACCGTTCGGGTCGAGACCCTTCCTCAGACTGATGTGGGGGGTAGGGGGGCGGGAAGAAGAAAGGAAGAGGTGGAGACAGTCGGCTGTGGGAGGGTCTCGACCCGAAACATCCCCCATAAGGAATCTCTCCAGAGATGCTGCCTGTCCCGCTGAGTTTATTCCAGCTTTTTGTGTTTATACTTAATATTTTTTTTGCCCTAGTTCGGGGAATCAACAACCAGTAGAGTTCGGTTTGCGGAGAAAAGGAGGAAGATTTAATAGGAAGCTGAGGGGGTAACTTTTTCACTCAGAGGGTGGTGGGTGTATGGAACGAGCTGCCGGAGGAGGTTGTTGAGGCAAAGACAGACACTAAACGCTCCGGTATTTCAGCGGGGCAGATGGCATCTCTCTGTGGAATTCTCTGCCTCAGAGGGCGGTGGAGGCAGGTTCTCTGGATGCTTTCAAGAGAGAGCTAGATAGGGCTCTTCAAGATAGCGGAGTCAGGGGATATGGGGGAGAAGGCAGGAACGGGGTACTGATTGGGATGATCAGCCATGATCACATTGAAACGGCGGTGCTGGCTGGAAGGGCCACTCGTTCCGCGATGGTCGCGGTGGGAGGCGATCCCAGGCCAAGGGATCCGCTCCGCTGTTAAAGTCCGCGCCCCGCGGTGGGGATCACCACAGTCTGAGGAGGCTTCCAGCTCCAGCGATGGTCGGCCGCAGAGCCCGGAGAATGCGCTCCGAAAAATTGTTCACATCTCCGGAAGGCAGGAACCTGAAAAAAGGTTTCCCCCGATCCCCCCCCCCCCCCCCCCCCTCCCCCCCCCCCCTCCCCTCCCCCCTCCCACCACACAAAACAAAGCGAGCAACATTAAAACACACTTTCAACAAAACGCTATAAGTTAAAAAAAAGATGAAAGTCGTTCCAGGTGCGACAAAGGTTCACCTGTATCTCCTCCAACCTCATCTACTGCATCCCGCTGCTCTAGATGTCAGCTGATTTACATCGGGGAGACCAAGCGTAGGTTGGCGATCGTTTCGCCGAACACCTCCGCTCAGTCCGCAATAACCTACCTGACCTCCCGGTGGCTCAGCACTTCAACTCCCCTCCCATTCCCAATCCGACCTCTCTGTCCTGGGTCTCCTCCATTGCCAGAGTGAGCAACAGCGGAAATTGGAGGAACAGCACCTCATATTCCGTCTGGGGACCTTGCGTCCTTACGGCATCAACATTGAATTCTCCCAATTTTGGTAGCCCTTGCTGTCTCCTCCCCTTCCTTAACCCTCTAGCTGTCTCCTCCCACCCTCCCATCCGCCCGCCCTCGGGCTCCTCCTCCTCCTCTCCTTTTCCTTCTTTCTTTCCCCACCCCCCACCCCCCATCAGTCTGAAGAAGGGTTTCGGCCCGAAACGTCGCCTATTTCCTTCGCTCCATAGATGCTGCTGCACCCGCTGAGTTTCCCCAGCAATTGTGTGTACCCTGAAAGAACGAACAGACTGCCATCAGTGCGGCCATCTCTCCCGGCGCCCCTGAGTTCCTCCTGCACTTTTGTCTACCTTCGATTATCCAGCATCTGCAGTTCCTTCTTAAACTCATTGTGTAATGGGCTGGTTTTCAGGGCGAGGCATGGTGTTTAACTTCAGTCAGTACCAGCTGGTATTTGAGCTTGCAAACGACAGATGAGGCAGGTGCTGGATTTATGAGATCAAACCTTCAATGTTTGGCCTCGTCTGGGCAGCCAAGTGTGTTTATATATTTAGTGAGGCGAGAGGTTCAGATAAAAGAGGCAAAAGGGGAAATGATTTGTGATGGATTTCTGATCTGCAATTTGACTGTCATTATGCCATTAACTTGATAGTC
This sequence comes from Amblyraja radiata, assembly GCF_010909765.2. NCBI lineage: Eukaryota > Metazoa > Chordata > Chondrichthyes > Rajiformes > Rajidae > Amblyraja > Amblyraja radiata. Next base: position 33,906,970 of record NC_045980.1, read on the forward strand.
TGATAGCATCTCGTAAAAGCCATCCTGTGAATAATTCCATGCAGCAATTGTGTTCAGATGATGAGGGAAGATGAAGGCTCGTGCACCTTAATGGGGCTGAGGTCTTAGGTAGCAACGTAATTAGCCGTGAATACCTGCTTGGCTGTGGACAAGGAAGGAACTGGCTCTGCTGGTTTACACAGAAGGTCTACACAAAACTGCTGGAGTAACATCAGAGGGTCAGGCAGCATCTCTGGGGAAGATGTACGGGGGACTTTTCCAGTCGGGAACCTTCTCCTCTTCTCACAGAGACTCTGTGTGTCTATCCGATCTATTCCTCTGGTGATTTTGTACACCACTATAAGATCACCCCTTATCCTCCAGCGCTCCAAGGAATAGAGTCCCAGCCTGCCCAACCTCTCCCTGTAGCTCAGGCCCTCGAGTCCTTGGCAACATCCTCGTGAATCTTCTTTGCATCTTGACAATTTCTTTCCAGCAACAGGGTGACCAAAACTGAACACGATACTCTGAGCGAGGCAGGAAACGTGTTCCCGATGTTGGGGGGAGTCCAGAACCAGGGGCCACACAGTTTAAGAATAAGGGGTAAGCCATTTAGAACGGAGACGAGGAAACACTTTTTTCTCACAGAGAGTGGTGAGTCTGTGGAATTCTCTGCCTCAGAGGGCGGTGGAGGCAGGTTCTCTGGATGCTTTCAAGAGAGAGTTAGATAGGGCTCTTAAAGATAGTGGAGTCAGGGGATATGGGGAGAAGGCAGGAACGGGGTACTGATTGGGGATGATCAGCCATGATCACATTGAATGGCTGTGCTGGCTCTAAGGGCCGAATGGCCTAGGATTCAGTTGCCTGATCACAGTTGAGGAGAAACTGTCCCTGAATCTGGAGGTGTGCATTTTCACACTTCTGTACCTTTTGCCCGATGGGAGAGGGGAGAAGAGGGAGTGACCGGGGTGAGACTGGTCCTTGATGATGCTGCTGGCCTTGAGGCAGCGTGATGTGTAGATGGAGTCGAGGGAAGGAAGGTTGGTTTGTGTGATGGGTCTGGGCTGCGTCCAGAATTACTGCCTCTCATTCACACTGCAATAGGGCAGTAACCTCATTGATGCAGGAGAGGTTATCATAATAATAATTCTGCTGGAGAATGAGATAGCTGCCCTGATTTATTATAAATTAGCTGGCATAAGCTAAAAGCTGTACTTCACTTCTCTACACAGACCAAGGTCGGCACAGTGGCGCAGCGGTAGATTTGCTGCCTCACCTGCCGCCAGAGACCCGGGTTTGATCCTGACCCTCTAAAAGCTGTCTGTACGGAGTTTGCACGTTCTCCCCGTGACCTGCATGGGTTCTCTCCGGGAGCTCCGGTTTCTTCCCACACTCCAACGACGTGCGGGGTTTGTAGGTCAATTGGCTTGGTTTGATTGTGACTGTCCCTAGTGTGTGTAGGATAGGGTTAGTGGGCTGGGGATCGCATGTCGGACTGGACTCGGTGGGCGAAGGCCTGTTTTCATGCTGTATCTCTAAACTAAACTAAACTAAACTAAACTAAACTAAACTAAACTAAACTAAACTAAACTAAACTAAACTAAACTAAACTGAACCAAACTAAATGTAAAGTGTCTTTTACACTGGGTAGGATGAATTAAAAACCAGAGGACATAGGTTTAAGGTGAGAGGGGAAAATTTAATCGGAACCCAGCGGCAACTTTTTTACACAAAGGTTTTCCTGCCCTCCCTGTGACCGCGTGGGTTTTCTCCGGGTGCTCTGGTTTCCTACCACACTCCAAAGACGTGCAGGTTAGATATGGTCTGAGGAAGGGTCTCGACCCTAAAACGTCACCTATTCCTTCTCTCCAGAGATACTGACCGACCCGCTGAGTTACTCCAGCATTTTGTGTCTCTCTTTGGTGAAAACCAGCGTCTGCAGTTCCTTCCTGCAGGTTTGTAGGCTAATAGCCTTCAGTAACAGGGGTCACAGTTTAAGGATAAAGGGGAAATCCTTTAAGACTGAGATGGGAAAAACATTTTTTTACACAGAGAGTGGTGAATCTGTGGAACTCTCTGCCACAGAGGGTAGTTGAGGCCACAGTTCATTGGCTATATTTAAGAGGGAGTTAGATGTGGCCCTTGTGGCTAAAGGGATCAGGGGGTATGGAGAGAAGGCAGGTACAGGATACTGAGTTGGATGATCAGCCATGATCATATTGAATGGCGGTGCTGGCTCGAAGGGCCGAATGGCCTACTCCTGCACCTATTTTCTATGTTTCTATGTATCTATGTAAAATTGTAAATTGGCCCTAGTGTGTAGGAGAGTGCCAGTGCTCGGGGTGATCGCAGACTCGGTGGGCCGAAGGGCCTGTTTCCACCAAGTATCTCCAACGTCTAAAGTTTAAAGTCTCTCCCTGTGCCAAATACTCCCTGATCCAGGCACCATTCAGGTCATGTGTGGGAAGGAACTGCAGGTGCTGGTTTACACCAAAGATAGACACAAAATGCTGGGGATCAAGCCCTGACCCACGGTACGAGTTCATTCCAAGAGCTCTCCCGAGTTTAAAAAAAAATCAAACTCGTGGTAAGCACGGAGAATGAACGTAGCGGGTACGTCGGAGCTCGGGGACGTCTCTTAGCGCTAACGGCAGGTACTCGGGAAGAGTCGCTAACGGCAGGTAAGCACGGGAAGACTCGTGAAGATTTTTCAACATGATGAAAAATGTCCACGAGAGCCCCGAGTACCGACGAGCGGCCATTACCATAAATCTCCGAGTTCGAATCAGGGCGTTCTATCATGGCTGATCTGTCTCTCCATCCTAACCCCATTCTCCTGCCTTCTCCCCATAACCTTTGACACCCGAACTGATCAAGAACCTGCCAGTCTGTGCTGGGGGTACACAAAATTGCTGGGGAAACTCAGCGGGTGCAGCAGCATCTATGGAGCGAAGGAAATAGGCGACGTTTCGGGCCGAAACCCTTCTTCAGACTGATGGGGGGTGGGGAAAGAAAGAAGGAAAAGGGGAGGAGGAGGAGGAGCCCGAGGGCGGGCGGATGGGAGGGTGGGAGGAGACAGCTAGAGGGTTAAGGAAGGGGAGGAGACAGCAAGGGCTAGCAAAATTGGGAGAATTCAATGTTAATGCCATCCGGACGCAAGGTCCCCAGGCGGAATATGAGGTGCTGTTCCTCCAATTTCCGCTGTTGCTCACTCTGGCAATGGAGGAGACCCAGGACAGAGAGGTCGGATTGGGAATGGGAGGGGGAGTTGAAGTGCTGAGCCACCGGGAGTTCAGGTAGGTTATTGCGGACTGAGCGGAGGTGCTGGGGCCTGTTTCCGTGCTGTGTGTCTGAAGCCTAAAGTCTAAAGTGGTCGGATTTTTAACTTACCAAACGTTTTCCAGGGGAGGCCATGAATACTCATCCTGTGAAGTGGAGTCAGAGGTCACGGTGGAATTGGCTGGGGAAGCCAGAGAGCCTCACACATTTGGAGCTGTCAGAACTCTTTATTTCTGCTTGAAGCAAAATAGACCAGTGGCCTGGAAAGTGGAGCGATGAGAGCGTGCGTTTATGTAGCGCCTGCTTCATCCCCGGAGGTGGCCCTGACGCACGGCATGGTGCAGAATAGTGCCTTGTGGAATGTACCCAGTGACGTCAGGAAACCCCACACAGGCCATGTAGGACTGAGGTGAGGAAAAACCTTTTCACCCAGAGAGTTGTGAACTTGGAGAGAGTTTTAAAGCCCCTGTCCCACTTAGGAAACCTGAACGGAAACCTCTGGAGACTTTGCGCCCCACCCAAGGTTTCCGCGCGGGGATGGAAACCTTGGGTGGGGCGCAAAGTCTCCAGAGGTTTCCGTTCAGGTTTCCTAAGTGGGACAGGGGCATTACAGAAGATTTAGCTCTCAGGGCTAACGGAATCCAGGGATATGGGGAGAAAGCAGGAACGGGGTACAGATTCTGGATGATCAGCCATGATCATATTATAGACAATAGACAATAGACAAAAGGTGCAGGAGTAGGCCATTCGGCCCTTCGAGCCAGCACCGCTATTCAATGTGATCATGGCTGATCATCCACAATCAGTACCCCGTTCCTGCCTTCTACCCATATCCCCTGACTCCGCTATCTTTAAGAGCCCTATCTAGCTCTCTCTTGAAAGCATCCAGAGAACCTGCCTCCACCGCCCTCAGAGGCAGAGAATTCCACAGACTCACAACTCCCTGTGTGAAAAAGTGTTTCCTCGTCTCCATTCTAAATGGCTTAGCCCTTATTCTTAAACTGTGTGGCCTCTGGTTCTGGACTCCCCCAACATCGGGAACATGTTTCCTGCCTCTAGCGTGTCCAAACGCTTAATAATCTTACATGTTTCAATAAGATATCCTCTCATCCTTCTAAACTCCAGAGTGTACAAGCCCAGCCGCTCCATTTTCTCAGCGTATGACAGTCCCGCCATCCTGGGAATTAACCTTGTGAACCTACACTGGTTGGCGGTGAATGGCGGTGTTGGCTCGAAGGGCCGAATGGCCAACTCCTGCACCTATTTTTCTATGTTTCTATGCATGATCCCACAGACGTCGAGTTACAGTTTAGTTTATTGTCACGTGTACCGAGGTACAGTGAAAAGCTTTTGTTGCGTGCTAACCAGTCAGCGGAAAGACAACACATGATTACAATCGAGCCGTTTACAGTGTACAGATACATGATAAGGGAATAACGTTTAGTGCAAGGTAAAGCCAGCAAAGTCCGATCAAGGATAGTCCGAGGGTCACCAATGTGGTAGTTGATAGTTTAGCGCAGCTCCCTGGTTGTGGTAGGACGGTTTGCACATTCTCCCTGTGACCGCGTGGGTTTTCTCCTGGTGCTCCGGTTTCCTTCCACACTCCAAAGACGTGCGGGTTTGTGGGTTAATTGGCCTGGTACAAATGTAAATTGTCCGTAGTTTGTAGTATCGTGTTAGTGCGCGGGGGGGATCGCTGGTCGGCGCGAACACGGTGGGCAGAAGGCCTGTTTCACGCTGTATCTCGAAACCAAAACTAAAGTTGAGGGCCGAAGGGCCCATTTCTGCGTCATAAGCTCATACAGTGAGTGATAGTAGCAGAATTAGGCCATTCGGCCCATCAAGTCTACTCCGCCATTCAATCTGGCTGATCTATCTCTCCCTCCTAACCCCTTTCTCCTGCCTTCTCCCCATAACCCCCGACACCCCGCACTAATCAGATCTATCTATCTCTGCCTTAAAAAATATCCCCTGACTTGGCCTCCACAGCCTTCTGCGGCAATGAATTCCACAGTGTGCAGGATATCAGTATGAGTGTTAGTTTATTGTCACGTGTACCGAGGTACAGTGAAAAGCTTTTGTGCGCGCTAACCAGTCAGCGGAAAGACAACACATGATTACGGTACCAGCACGGACTAGATGGGCCGAAGGGCCTGTTTCCACGCTGTACTTCTAAACGGAAACTCAAACTAAACTAAACTAAATTAACTAAACCATTCTATGTTATATCAGTTCATAAGCTCCTGGTGCAGTTAGGCCATTCGGCCATCATGTCTACTCCGCCGTTCTATCATGGCTGATCTGCTCTCCTCTCTCCCTAACCCCATTCTCCTGCCTTCTCCCCGTAACCTTTGACACCCGAACTGATCACGAACCTGCCAGTCTGTGCTGGGGCCTGTTTCCTCCGCGCTGTGCGTCTGAAGCCTAAAGTCTAAAGTGGTCGGATTATTTAACTTACCAAAAGTTTTCCAGGGGAGGGCCATGAATACTCATCCTGTGAAGTGGGGTCAGAGGTCACGGTGGAATTGGCTGGGGAAGCCAGAGAGCCTCACACATTTGGAGCTGTCAGAACTCTTTATTTCTGCTTGAAGCAAAATAGACCAGTGGCCTGGAAAGTGAGCGATGAGAGCGTGCGTTTATGTAGCGCCTGCTTCATCCCCTGGAGGTGGCTCTGACGCACGGCATGGTGCAGGAAAGTGCCTTGTGGAATGTACCCAGTGACGTCAGGAAACCCCACACAGGCCATGTAGGACTGAGGTGAGGAAAAAACCTTTTCACCCAGAGAGTTGTGAACTTGGAGAGAGTTTTAAAGCCCCTGTCCCACTTAGGAAACCTGATCGGAAACCTCTGGAGACTTTGCGCCCCACCTTGGGTGGGGCGCAAAGTCTCCAGAGGTTTCCGTTCAGGTTTCCTAAGTGGGACAGGGGCATTACAGAAGATTTAGCTCTCAGGGCTAACGGAATCCAGGGGATATGGGGAGAAAGCAGGAACGGGGTACTGATTCTGGATGATCAGCCATGATCACATTGAATGGCGGTGCTGGCTCGAAGGGCCAAATGGCCTCGGTGGATATCGCTTTTAAAACATGGGGGGGGGGGGGACCTGGGGCAGGCAAGCTGACCTGGGAACTGCAGCTAGACCCAGGCTGCTAGATTCTAGGAGCGGGCAGCCTACAACTGGAATCGACCTTGAGGACTCCAGCCTGTGGACTCACCGACTTCGTATTTGCTGCAACATGTTTCGCAAAGCATGTAGAGGAATTGTCCCCCACCTCTCAAGACATGGTGGGATAGGCTTCCCCCCTCCAGGCTTTCCGCCCACGCCTGCACCTATTTTTCTATGTTTCTACGTACGATCCCACAGACATCGAGTTACAGTTTAGTTCATTGCCACGTGTACCGAGGAACAGTGAAAAGCTTTTGTTGCGAGCTAACCAGTCAGCGGAAAGACAACACTTGATTATTGCATCAGTGTGGACTCAGTGGGCCGAAGGGCCTGTTTCCACGCTGTACTTCTAAACTAAACCAAACTAATCGAAAACATAGAAACATAGAAAATAGTGCAGGAGTAGGCCCTACATTCGCCCTTCGAGCCTGCACCGCCATTCATAGGACCATGGCTGATCATCCACAATCAGTACCCCGTCCGTTCTGCCTTCTCCCCATATCCCTTGATTCCTTAGCCCTAAGAGCTGTATCTAACTCATCTCTGAAACATCCAGCGAATCGGCCTCCACTGCCTTATTTGGCAGAGAAATTTCCACAGATTCACAACTCTCTGGGGTGAAAAGTTTTTCCTCATCTCAGTCCTAAATGGCCGACCCCTTATTCTTAAAACTGTGCGACCCCTGGGTTCTGGACTCCCCCAACATGGGGAACATTTGGGTCCTGCATCTAGCCTGTCCAATCCCTTCAGAATTAAAAAAACTAAACTAATCTAAACCATCCTGTTTATAACCAGCTGACATGTTCTAGGTGTTTAAGAAGGAACTGCAGATGCTGCAAAATCGAAGGTAGACAAAAGTGCTGGAGAAACTCAGCAGGTGCAGCAGCATCTATGGAGCGAAGGAAAATAGGC
>NC_045980.1:33914504-33997004 GCF_010909765.2 Amblyraja radiata
GTCCACACTGTTTCACTAAACTAAACCAAACTAAACTGGGCAGGCAGCATCTCTGGAGGGAAGGAGTGGGTGACGTTTCGGGCCTGAAGAAAGGTCTCGACCCGAACCATCACCCATTCCTTCTCTCCAGAGACGCTGTCTGTCCCGCTGAATTACTCCAGCTTTTTGTGGCAATCTTCATTGTTCAGTTCGCAGTACAATGGACTATTAAACACTCTTGACTCTCGACTCTTGATCACACCGTGCATTGAAGATGCGCCTGATCGCAGGAACATATCCCGAGGCCCTTCACAGCAAGATAATGACCAAAAACTTGGTTGGAAGCAAATCTAAAGACAGTTTTCGAGGGAGAGAAAACTTAAATCTTCTCAACAAGAGGATGTTGCCTGGGCAGGAGAGGCTGAGCTACAGGGAGAGGTTGGGAAGGCTGGGATTTTATTCCTTGGAGCGCAGGAGGATGAGGGGTGATCTTATACTGTACAAAATCACGTGGGGAATAGATAGGTTGAATGCATGCAGTCTTATACCCAAGCTAGGGGAAATCAAGAAATAAAGGGCACAGGTTTAAGGTGAGGGGGGGGGGAAGATTTAATAGGAATCTGAGGGGTAACTTTTTCACACAGAGGGTGGTGGGTGTATGGAACGAGCTGCCAGAGGAGGTGGTTGAGGCAGGGACTATATCAGCATTTCTAAGATGCTTGGACAGATACATAGTTTAAGAAGGAACAGCAGTTGCTGGAAAATTGAAATGCTGGAGAAACTCAGCGGGTGAGGTAGCATCTATGGAGCGAAGGAAATAGGCAACGTTTCGGGACGAAACGTTGCCTATTTCCTTCGCTCCATAGATGCAGCCTGGACAGATACTGTACATAGTTAGGAAAGATTGAGTTGGGATATGGAGCAACGAGGAACTGCAGATGCTGGTTTCCGAGGGGGGGGGAAAAAAGACACAAAGTGCTGGAGTAACTCCAGCCAGGCAGCATCTCTGGAGAACGTGGATTGACGATTCAATCTAACTCCACTCACAACCCCTCGAGCCGAAAACATCACCTATCCACGTTCTGCAGAGGTGCTGCCTGACCTGCTGAGTTACTCCAGCAATTTGTGTCCTTTTCAGGGGCTTTTTCTCGTGGGTTCGATCCCGGGTTCGATCCCGACTACGGGTGCTGGCTGTACGGAGTTTGCACGTTCTCCCCCGTGACCTGCGTGGGTTTTCTCCGGGTGCTCCGGTTTCATCCCACGCTCCAAAAACGCACAGGTTCGTAGGCTAATTGTTTTGGTATCATTGCAAATTGTCCCCAGTTTGTGGAGGGTAGCGTTAGTCTCAGGGGATCGCTGGTCTGCACGGACCAGTTTACACCCCAGCGGTATGAACATTGACTTCTCTAATTTCAGGTAGTCCCTGCTTTCTCCCTCTTTCCCCTCCCCTTCCCAGCTCTCCCCACAGCCCACTGTCTCCGCCTCTTCCTTTCTCTGCCTTCCCCCACCCCCCATCAGTCCGAAGAAGGGTCTCGACCCGAAACGTCGCCCATTCCTTCTCCCCAGAGTTGCTGCCTGTCCCGCTGAGTTCCTCCAGCACATTTGTCTACCTTTTAAAAAGATACTGAGGTCGGGATCTCTAAGCTCTTGGTATCTGCAGACTTCAATACATCTCCAATTATTGGACAAGCTGATTCTGCTACATTTATTTCCATTATACAATGGATATTTTCTCCACCTCAAATCAATGCTGGCTGGAGCAGAATCCAATTGTCGATAATGTAGGTTTGAAATACATGGCCGATTATTAATCACAATGGCTGCAGATTCCCATCAAGCGAGAAATCTATGTATCTGAAATTTGTCACGGTGGGGGGGGGGGGGGGAGGGAGGGGACTGTCTAATTTGGGTTCAAATGCAAATCATTGAATGCAAAATGTTAAATCAAATGTTAAATCCTTGCCCGCTAAGAAGGTAGACACAAAATGCTGGAGTAACTCAGCGGGACAGGCAGCATCTCTGGGGGGAAGGAATGGGCGCCGTTTCGGGTCGAGACCCTTCTTCAGACTGACGTGGGATGGGGGAAGGGAGAGAAAGGAAGAGGCGGAGACAGTGGGCTGTGGGGAGAGCGGGGAAGGGGAGGGGAAGGAGGGAGAAAGCAGGGACTACCTGAAATTGGAGAAGTCAATGTTCATACCGCTGGGGTGTAAACTACCCAAGCGAAATATGAGGTGCTGCTCCTCCAATTTGCGGTGGGACTCACTCTGGCCATGGAGGAGGCCCAGGACAGAGAAGGTCGGATTCGTCAGAGTCTGAAGTCCCGCTGAGTTACTCCTCCATTTTGTGTCCACCTTTTTTGATTTCCCCAGCATCTGCAGTTCTTTCTTACAGGTTTGTAGGTTAATTGGCTCGGTGTCTGTGTAAAAATTTGACCCTAGTTTGTGTGTGTGTGTGTGTGTGTGTGTGTGTGTGATGGATAGCGTTAACGCGCGGGGATCGCTGGTCGGCGCGGACCCGGTGGGCCGAAGGGCCTGTTTCCACGCTGTATCTCCCGGCTAAACTTAACTAGCTTCCACCACAGTGTTTAAGAAGGAACTGCAGATGCTGGAAAATCGAAGGTAGACAAAAATGCTGGAGAAACTCAGCGGGTGCAGCAGCATCTATGGAGCGAAGGAAATGGGCAACGTTTCGGGACAAAACACTTCTGGAAATAGGCAACGTTTCGGGCCGAAACCCTTCTGGGTTTCGTCCCGAAACGTTGCCTATTTCCTTCGCTCCATAGATGCTGCTGCACCCGCTGAGTTTCTCCAGCATTTTTGTCTTTAATGTAAAATACGCTGTTGTGAGATCAGTCTGAAGAAGGGTTTCGGCCCGAAACGTTGCCTATTTCCTTCGCTCTGTAGACGCTGCTGCACCCGCTGAGTTCCTCCAGCATTTTTATCTACCTAGTATGTTATGAGGGCTATCTTAACACCTGTTTTGCTCACGATTTAGTTCTAATGCGACTCTAATAATAATAATAATGGATGGGATTTATATAGCGCCTTTCTAATACTCAAGGCGCTTTACATCGCATTATTCATTCACTCCACAGTCACACTCGGTGGTGGTAAGCTACTTCTGTAGCCACAGCTGCCCTGGGGCAGACTGACGGAAGCGTGGCTGCCAATCTGCGCCTACGGCCCCTCCGACCACCACCAATCACTCACACACATTCACACACAGGCAAAGGTGGGTGAAGTGTCTTGCCCAAGGACACAACGACAGTATGCGCTCCAAGCGGGATTCGAACCGGCTACCTTCCGGTCGCCAGCCGAACACTTAGCCCATTGCACCATCTGTCGTCTCTAGAATGCACGTTAACCTCTCTGCCTGACTGGAGCCACCACTGCCTGAGGCTGGTTGACGTACATTTAACTTCCACCACAGATTCACCGGCACGGATCGCACGCACGCACGCGCGCGCGAGAGGGACACGTGCGGTAGGAACAGCGGCTAAATGGAGAGATCAACAGGCAATATTCCAAAAGATAGTGAAGTGCATCTCTGTTCATCCACCCTGAATTACCGGAGATACACACTCGCAGAGTCCTCCACCTATTCAATCTTATCAACTGGCTTGTCCGGCGCCAGGGGAAATCAACTGAGCTGGAGAGCTTCTGGATTGAAATGGAAAAAGAAATTGAAGGGTTATTGCAACAGCTTCAGGCGTCAAATCGCATCTCGGGCGCTGTCTCTGACCATATTGTAACCCTGACATAATGTGATACCAATTCAGCCGACTGCCTTCGACAGTTTATTCTTTCTCCTCCAGATGCTGTTTTTTCCCACTTTTGACTTTGGCGTATTTTAATTTGCACCACGAAACTTTTTCGTTTAGTTTATAATAATTATAATAATAATAATAATAATAATAATAATAATAATAATAATAATAATAATAATAATAATAATAATAATAATAATAATAATAATAATGTCTTTTATTGTCATTGCACATAGGTGCAAAGTGATTTGGGGTGCAGCTTCAATCCGATGTCATAACCTAAATAACAACCATATAACAATTACAGCACGGAAACAGGCCATCTCGGCCCTGCCGAACACTTACTCTCACCTAGTCCCATCTACCTGCACTCAGACCATAACCCTCCATTCCTTTCCCGTCCATATACCTATCCAATTTATTTTTAAATGATAAAATCGAACCTGCCTCCACCACTTCCACTGGATGCTCATTCCACACAGCTACCACTCTCTGAGTAAAGAAGTTCCCCCTCATGTTACCCCTAAATTCATGTTATCCCTTAATTCTCAAGTCATGTCCTCTTGTTTGAATCTTCCCAACTCTCAATGGGAAAAGCTTATCCACGTCAACTCTGTCTATCCCTCTCATCATTTTAAAGACCTCTATCAAGTCCCCCCTTAATTGATTCCAGACTGATTCCTGGGATGTCAGGACTTTCATATGAAGAAAGACTGGATAGACTCGGTTTGTACTCGCTAGAATTTAGAAGATTGAGGGGGGATCTTATAGAAACTTACAAAATTCGTAAGGGGTTGGACAGGCTAGATGCAGGAAGATTGTTCCCGATGTTGGGGAAGTCCAGAACAAGGGGTCACAGTTGAAGGATAAGGGGGAAATCTTTTAGGACCGAGATGATGAAAACATTTTTCACACAGAGAGTGGTGAATCTCTGGAACTCTCTGCCACAGAAGGTAGTTGAGGCCAGTTCATTGGCTATATTTAAGAGGGAGTTAGATGTGGCCCTTGTGGCTAAAGGGATCAGGGGGTATGGAGAGAAGGCAGGTACAGGATACTGAGTTGGATGATCAGCCATGATCATATTGAATGGCGGTGCAGGCTCGAAGGGCCGAATGGCCTACTCCTGCACCTATTTTCTATGTTTCTATGTTTCTATGTTAACCTTCTGCGCTCCAAAGAATAAAGCCCTAACTTGTTCAACCTTTCTCTGTAACTTAGTTGCTGAAACCCAGGCAACATTCTAGTAAATCTCCTCTGTACTCTCTCTATTTTGTTGACATCCTTCCTATAATTAGGCGACCAAAATTGTACACCATACTCCAGAATTGGCCTTGTACAATTTTAACATTACATCCCAACTTCTATGCTCAATGCTCTGATTTATAAAGGCCAGCACACCAAAAGCTTTCTTTACCACCCTATCTACATGAGATTCCACCTTCAGGGAACTGTGCACAGTTATTCTACTAATAAAATGTAGATACCCAGAGAAACATGATTTGTAAAAAAAGAATAGCAAATATGTCTGTGCCGGGTCGATGTGCGACATGACCATCTGAGGGAGACAGTTCATGGGGGGGGTGGGGGGCACTCAGCAGGGCCGGTTCATAGCCCTGGGGATGAAGCTGTTCCTGAGTCTGTAGGTGCGGGTGTAGAAGGCCTTGTAACGTCTGCCGGTAGATGTTCGAACAGTCCATTACCAAGGTGTGAGGAGTCTTTGTGGATGCTGACGGCCTTCCTGAGGCCTATGCCGTGTATTGTAGATGCCCTCCAAGGCTGGTAGCTGTGTCCAAGTTTATCACTTTATTAAGCTCTCTTGTCTATTGTCACGTGTGCCGAGGTGTAGGGAGCAGCCTCTTCGTTGGGTGCTGCCCAGTCAGCAGATAGACAGTGCTTGCGTGAAAGGCCTGGACAGAGTGGATGTGGAGAGGATGTTTCCACTAGTGGGAGAGTCCAGGACCAGAGGTCACAGCCTCAGAGTAAAAGGACGTTCTTTTTGGAAGGAGATTAGGAGGAATTTCTTTAGTCAGAGGGTGGTGAATCTGTGGAATTCTTTGCCACAGACGGCTGTGGAGGCCACAAGTCAGTGGATATTTTTAAGGCAGAGATAGATAGATTCTTGATTAGTGCGGGTGTCAGGGGTAATGGGGAGAAGGCAGGAGAATGGGGTTAGGAGGGAGAGATAGATCAGCCATGATTGAATGGCGGAGTAGACTTAATGGGCCGAATGGCCTAATTCTGCTCCTATCACTTATGACCTTATAAACAATAACTTATAATTGAGCCATCCACAGTTTAGAATGGCGGTGCTGGTTCGAAGGGCCGAATGGCCTACTCTGGCACCTGTTGTCTATTAGTCACAGTGTACACATGCATGATGATGGGAAGAATGTGAAGAATATTTAGCGCAAAGACATACAGGTCTGTAGGTTAATTGGTTAAAAGGTTAATAGACTTGTTAGAAAATGTTAAAAATGTCCCTAGTGCGTGTGTGTGTTGGGTAGTGCTAGTGTGCGGGGATCGCTGGTCGGTGCGGAGTCGGTGGGCCGAAGGGCCTGTTTCCACGCTGTGTCTCTAAACTAAACTAGTGGCAGAATATGTATTGAAACCAAAGCGAACATGTTTAAAACCGTGGATGAGGATTATAAAGATGGAATTGGAAATGAATTGCACAAAATATGTGCGTGGAATATCTGTGAAATTTCAGCCGGGAGCCAGAGGCCAAGAAAACTTGTGCAGGAAGGAACTGCAGATGCTGGTTTACACCGAAGACAGACACAACATAGAAACATAGAAACATAGGTGCAGGAGTAGGCCATTCGGCCCTTCGAGCCTGCACCGCCATTCAATATGAGCATGGCTGATCATCCAACTCAGTATCCCGTACCTGCCTTCTCTCCATACCCCCTGATCCCCTTAGCCACAAGGGCCACATCTAACTCCCTCTTAAATATAGCCAATGAACTGGCCTCGACTACCCTCTGTGGCAGAGAGTTCCAGAGATTCACCACTCTCTGTGTGAAAAAAGTTCTTCTCATCTCGGTTTTAAAGGATTTCCCCCTTATCCTTAAGCTGTGACCCCTTGTCCTGGACTTCCCCAACATTGGGAGCAATCTTCCTGCATCTAGCCTGTCCAACCCCTTAAGAATTTTGTAAGTTTCTATAAGATCCCCTCTCAATCTCCTAAATTCTAGAGAGTATAAACCAAGTCTATCCAGTCTTTCTTCATAAGACAGTCCTGACATCCCAGGAATCAGTCTGGTGAACCTTCTCTGCACTCCCTCTATGGCAATAATGTCCTTCCTCAGATTTGGAGACCAAAACTGTACGCAATACTCCAGGTGTGGTCTCACCAATACCCTGTACAACTGCAGTAGAACCTCCCTGCTCCTATACTCAAATCCTGGAGTAACTCAGTGGGACAGGCTGCATCATCTCTGGAGAGAAGGAATGGGTGACGTTTCGGGTCGAGACCCTCCTTCTGACCAAAGATACCAGAGGAGCATCTTTGCTTCTGACTGAGAGTCGGGGGAGGGGGAAACGAGAGTATGGATGATCAGCCATGATCATATTGAATGGCGGTGCAGGCTCGAAGGGCCGAATGGCCGACTCCTGCACCTATTTTCTATGTTTCTATGTAGACCAAAGATCCTATAGCGGAGCCAGATAGACCACTCCTGCTAAATGCAACGGGCTGACGTATAATACGCAACGGAGCAGATCGGAAAGAGATTTACCACCTGGCCTTAACCTACGATACGATACGATTCGATATGATACGTAGATACGGCGACGTCTCCCACCCGAGTTGCGGGGTTGAGGATGACCTGGAGCGGGGCCTTACATCGCCCGGTGCGGCTTTAAATGGCCGCGGGATTTGCTAGCGCCCGCCGGGGGCTCCAACATCAAGACCCGGAGCGTGGCCTTGCATCGCCCGGCGCGGCTTTAAATGACCGCGGGACTTATTTACCATCGCCCGCCGGGGGCTTTGACTTTGACATCGGGAGAAGAACGGGGAGTGCAGGGGAGAGATAAGACTTTGCCTTCCATCACAGCGAGGAGGAGATTCACTGTGATGGATGTTCGTGTAAACCGTTTAGAATCTCTTCCCTGTCCGGGAGACCCGACCTTTTCCCTGTCGGGTCTCCGTTGTCGTTGGGGCCTAGCACCGTGGAGCGGCCTCCAGCCTGAACGACCCGGGGGCTCGGGAGACTGCGGAGCTGCGGAGCTGCGGACTACTCACCATCGTGGGGCTAGCCGGTCTCGGAGCGTGGGGAGCGGTGGTGACTCGCTGCTGCGACTCGACTCCTGGGGCTCGGAGGCTACAGCAACGCAGCCGCAGGTCCGGTGGACTGTCGGGACATCGGGAGCTCGCGGGTCCGGGGGGAGAGAGAGAGACCGCTTCCCGGAGCTCCCGCAACGCGACTTCTCCAGCCCGTGTGGCGGGGTTGGAACGACCGGCACGGCTTCATGGCCGTGGGACATTCCAGCGCCCGCCGGGGGCTCCAACTCTGTGACTTTTGGACCGGGAGCGGGGTCGTAAATCGCCCGGCACTGTCGTTGTGTCCTTGGGCAAGACACTTCACCCACCTTTGCCTGTGTGTGAATGTGTGTGAATGTGTGTGAGTGATTGGTGGTGGTCGGAGGGGCCGTAGGCGCAGATTGGCAGCCACGCTTCCGTCAGTCTGCCCCAGGGCAGCTGTGGCTACAGAAGTAGCTTACCACCACCGAGTGTGACTGAGGAGTGAATGAATAATGCGATGTAAAGCGCCTTCAGTATTAGAAAGGCGCTATATAAATCCCATCCATTATTATTATTATTAAAATGGCCGTGGGACTTAGCATCGCCCGCCTGGGGCTTGGACATCGGGAGAGAAGTGGAAAACAGGGGAGAGAAAAGACTTTGCCTTCCATCACAGTGGGTCCACTGTGATGGATGTTTGTGTGAATTAAATTGTGTGTATGTCTAGGAAATTGTCTTTGTTTGTATGGCTGTGGAAACAGAATTTCGTTTGAGCCTCACTGAGGCTCAAATGACAATAAATTGTATTGTATTGTATTGTTGTAGGACATTGTTAGCTGTGGGCGAGGTGAAAACGAGTTGCAGACAATGAGACTGAACGAGATGACTTTGAAGCTGGTACGACTGTGGTTGGGGAAGAGATGGGGAGGGAGGGGATGCAAGGGTTTACTTGAAGTTTGAGAAATCAATATTCATTACGGCTGGGTTGCTCGTCCTGTTTGTTAGAAAACACTAGACTGAAAATGACACGGTAACAGAAGCTTTCAACATAAACCTCCAGTGCTTGCCGAATCCAAAGAGACCTTGAACATTTTTTCACTGCTATTAAAATGCAAATGAGTGCCATTGATATGCAGATCTTCTCGTCTCCTCTGGCTCTGTGTGAGAGGGCTTCAGACTGCTGTGCCCTGCATCGATAGTCTTTGTTGCAGCTCCAGTTTAGTTTAGCTCAGAGATACAGCGTGGAAACAGAGGCCATTCGGCCCACCGAGTCCACACCGACAGTTTTGTTCTCCAAACTTGAGGAAGAACCTGGGCAGTCTGCACCCTAGCGGCATAAACATTGAATTCTCCAATTTCCGGTAGCCCTTGCTGTCTCCTCCACTTGTCTCCTCCCCTTCTCAACTCTCCCTCAGCCCTCGGGCTCCTCCTCTTCCTTTTCCCTTTCTTCTCCCCGCCCCTTCCCACCCTACATCAGTCTGAAGCAAAGTCTATAGGATTTTTGGTCTGAAGAAGGGTTTCGGCCCAAAACGTTGCCTATTTCCTTCACTCCACAGATGTTGCTGTACCCGCTGAGTTTCTCCAGCATTTTTGTCCACCTTTAAGGAAGGACAACCTTGCTATTGAGGGAGTGCAGCGTTCACCAGGCTAATCCCCAGGATGGCGGGACTGTCATATGTTGATAGATTGGAGCGGCTGGGCTTGTACACTCTGGAGTTTAGAAGGATGAGAGGGTATCTCATTGAAACATATAAGATTATTAAGGGTTTGGACACGCTAGAGGCAGGAAACATGTTCCCGATGTTGGGGGCGTCCAGAACCAGGCGCCACAGTTTAAGGATAAGGGGGTAAGCCGTTTAGAGCGGAGACGAGGAAACACTTTGAGTCTGTGGAATTGAGTGGTGAGTCTGTGGAATTCTCTGCCTCAGAGGGCGGTGGAGGCCGGTTCTCTGGATGCTTTCAAGAAAGAGCTGGATAGGGCTCTTAAGGATAGCGGAGTCAGGGTATATAGGTAGAAGGCAGGAACGGGGTACTGATTGGGGATGATTAGCCATGATCACATTGAATGGCGGTGCTGGCTCAAAGGGCCGAATGGCCTACTGCTGCACCTATTGCCTATTGTCTATTGAGAGGGTGAAGAGGCATCTCAAGGGTTAAATGGCACATTCCACTGACTAGTCAGACTTTGCAATTGAAGATTGCTGCATGGTGTTATATGTCTGCCTAACGTGACCTGCGATCTCTTGCTCCCCTTCCTCGCTGGCTCCACCACCAGCCTGAAACAATGAACAAGATGTGGAACGCATTGGAGGCAGTTTTTGTCTCCGAATTTGAAGCTCTCAGTTACAGGGCAGATGAAAGGTCTCATAGAAACGTAGAAAATAGGTGCAGGAGTAGGCCATTTGGCCCCATCGAGTCAGGACCGCCGTTCAATATGATCATGGCTGATCATCCAGAATCAGTACCCCGTTCCTGCTTTCTCCCCATATCCCTTGATTCCGTTAGCCCGAAGAGCTAAATCTAACATTTAAGAAAGAATTGCAGATGCTGGAAAAATCGAAGGTGGACGCTGAAATTGAAGGTAGAATGTAAATTGTCCCGAGTGTGTGTGCGGGGTAGTGTCATGGCCCTGTCCCACGGTACGAGTTCATTCCAAGAGCTCTCCCGAGTTTAAAAAATATCAAACTTGTGGTAAGCACGTCGAATAAAACGTAGCGGGTACGTCGGAGCTCGGGGACGCCTCTTAGCGGCTCGTAACGCTAACGGCAGGTACTCGGGGAGACTCGCTAACGGCAGGTAAGCACGGGAAGACTCGTGAAGATTTTTCAACATGTTGAAAATGTCCACGAGAGCCCCAAGTACCGACGAGCGGCCATTACCGTAAATCTCCGAGTTCGAATCAGGGCAAACTCGGGAGAACTCTTGAATTAGCTCGTACCATGGGGCAGGGCCATTAGTGTGCGGGGATCGCTGGCCGGCAAGGACCAGGTGGGTCGAAGGGCCTGTTTCCGCGCTCTGTATCTCTAAAGTAAACTAAACTGACTGAACGGCAAACAGAGTGCGTTAACTTTGCAAGCGACAAGCGGCTTCTGTTTACACTCAGCCTCTAAGCTCAGCAGCAAATGCAACTAAGGAACAAAACTGTGGAAAAGTCTGCCAAAATAAATAAGCAGAATTATTTCTCCAGCAAGCTTTGTTTTTGCATTCTATCCAATCTGGTCAGATAATAAAAGATTTGATTAAATCTCCATAAAACCATTCCCGTGCCTCGATTACTCCATCTTATGGAGTGTGCAGCACAGAGGCGCAGCGGTAGAGTTGCTGCCTTACAGCGCTTGCAGCGCCGGAGACCCGGGTTCGATCCCGGCTAGGGGTGCCGTCCGTGTGGAGTTTGCAGGTTCTCCTCGTGATCTGCGTGAGTTTCCTCCCACACTCCAAAATCATGCAGGTTTGTAGGTAAATTGTCTTCGGTAAATTGTAAATTATCCCTCGTGTGTGGGACAGCGTTCGTGTACGGGGTGATCGCTGGTCGGCGCGGACTCGGTAGGCCAATGGGCCTGTTTTTCATTTTCACAATCATACTTTATTAGCCAAGTGTGTTTTGCAACATACGAGGAATTTGATTTGCCGTACAGTCATACCAATAAAAAGCAACAGAACACACAAAATATAATTTTAACATAAACATCCACCACAGTGACCCCTCCACATTCCTCACTGTGATAGAAGGCGAAAAAAAAGTTCAATCTCGTCCCTTCTTTGTTCTCCCGCTATCGGGGGCCTCGAGCCTTCCGTTGACGGGACGATCTTACTCCCGTAGCTGGCGGCGGGCCTCATCGTCGGGGCGATCAAGCTCCTGTATCGGGGGGGAATCTCAGCTCCCCCGCGCCAGGCGATCTAACCCGGGTCGGGGCTAGTCGAACGCCGTGCGGTTTTGGAGCTTCCCGACGTCGGTCTCAACCCGAGACTGCGAACTCCTTGATGTTAAAGTCCACAGGCCGTGGTTGGAGTGTCGATCCCGGGCAAGGAATCGGCTCCGATGTTAAGTCCACGTCCCCGCGGTGGGGCTCAATGTCCCGAGCAAGGCCGCCAGCTCCATGATGTTAGGCCGCAGAGCGACCGGAGATACCATCCGAAAAATAATCGCATCCCCGGCACGGTAAGAGATTGAAAAAAAGTTTCCCCCGACCCCCCCACATAAAACAAAACGGAGAACATTAACACAAACTTTTTAAACACACTAAAAATAACAAAAAATAGACCAAAAGGACAGACAGTCTGTAGGCGAGGCAGCCATCGTGGCATTCCACGCCGTATCTCTAATCTGAAACTAAAACAGAGGGGAAGAAGCTGTTCCTGAGTCTGGTGGTGCGCGCTTTCAAGCTTCTGTACCTTCTGCCGGACGGGAAGAGGGGGAGAGGGGGGGGGGGGGGGGAATGACCGGGGTGGGACAAGTCTTTGATTATGTTGGCTGTGCAGCCAAACCAGTCACGGTTCCGCATTTGGAATCATTGCTGGCCTCTGAGGCCATAAATTATAAACAAACTTGACTTTAGTATGAAGTCAATATTTTAGATTTGTTTTTCCTTTCCTTGACAGACATTCCAATATTAAATGCGTATTTAAAACTCACCCAGCTGTACCAGGAAGCACTGTTAATAATTTTCTTACCGACAAAGCAGAATTGCACAAAAACGTGCTATGAATTAATTTTGCCGTTGTGATTCCTAATTCAGTGTGGAATTGACCAAGTGCTAGCGTGCGGGACGATCGCTGGTCGGCACGGTCTCGGTGGGCCGAAGGGCCTGATTCCGCGCTGTATCTCTAAACTCCCAGACAAGTCAGCATGGCACGGTGGCCCAGCGGTAGAGTTGCTGCCTCACAGCGCCAGAGACCCGGGTCCGATCCTGATTACGGCCGCATGTCTGTACGGAGTTTGCACGTTCTCCCCGTGAACCGCGTGGGTTTTGTCCGAGAACTTAGGTTTCCTCCCACACTCCAACGGGTTTGCAGGTTAATTGGCTTGGCTCAACCGGCCTCCACCGCCCTCTGAGGCAGAGAATTCCACAGACTCACAACTCTCTGTGAAATAGTGTTTCCTCATCTCTATAGTGTTTCACTCTATATGGCTTACCCCTTATTCTTAAACTGTGGCCCCTGGTTCTGGACTCCCCCAACACCGGGAACATGTTTCCGATGATGGGGAAGTCCAGAACCGCGCGCAGCCGCGCGTCACTTCCTACGTCACCGCGCACCATGCGCGCATAATACGCACCGCGGTTCTCTGGATGCTTTCAAGAGAGAGCCAGATAGGGCTGTTAAAGATAGCGGAGTCAGGGGATATGGGGAGAAGGCAGGAACAGGGTACTGATTGGGGATGATCAGCAATTATCATATTAAGGTAGACAAAAATGCTGGAGAAACTCAGCGGGTGAGGCAGCATCTATGGAGCGAAGGAATAGGTGACGTTTCGGGTTGAGGATACTGGATAGGTTAGGTACAGGTTAGGTACAGGATTAGGTTCAGGTTAGGTACAGGATACTGAGTTGGATGATCAGCCATGATCATATTGAAAGGCGGTGCAGGCTCGAAGGGCCGAATGGCCTCCTCCTGCACCTATTTTCTATGTTTCTATGCTTCTATGTTGAGACCCTTCTTCACACTGATCAAATTGAATGGCGGTGCTGGCTCGATGGGCCGAATGGCCTACTCCTGCACCTAGTGTTCATTGTCTATTGTAAGTAAAGTCTAAAGTCCACATCCCTTCCTCCACCCTCACTATTAATGCCTTTCCCCTCCATATCTAATTATCTGTTTCCCCTGCTGTAAACTCTAAAGTCTAACGTTAGCTCTAAGGGCAGCATCTCTGGAGAACATGGTTCTTACACCTTGCATCGTCAGTCCCATAATTTCCAATTAAACTAGCTCACGGTTCTTTAATCGCGAATTGCCGTTCACTTTTTCTCTTCTAACAAAGATCGATTTTCAATTTGCTGGGCATATAACGTGAATAGGGATTGAAAGCTACCGATCAGTCTCCAGAATATTGCCGCTTGCCCGGGGAACGCTGGAGAGAGGCGAGTGGATTATAAGGCTGTCCAGGGCAGATCTTGCCAGTCAGACTGTAACGTGTGGGAAGGAACTGCAGATGCTGGATTACACCCAAGATAGATCCCCAAGTGCTGGGGTAACTCAGCGGGACAGGCGGCATCTCTCGGAGATGACGTTTCGGGTCGAGACCCTTCTTCGGATGTGATGTTGAGGCCGCATTTGGAGTATTGTGAGCAGATCTGGGCACCATTTCTGAGGAAGGATGAGCTGGCTCTGGAGAGGGTCCAGAGGAGGTTTACGAGAATGATCCCGGGAATGAGTGGGTTAACCTATGATGAGCGTTTGACAGCGGTGGGCCTGTACTCGCTGGGGTTTAGAAGGATCGGGGGCGGGAACGCACACCTACAGATTCAGGGACAGTTTCTTCCCAGCTGTTATCAGGCAACTGAACCATCCTATCAACAACCAGAGAGCGGTCCTGAACTACTATCTACCTCATTGGTGACCCTCGGGCTATCTTTGATCGGACTTTACTGGCTTTACCTTGCACTGAACTTTATTCATGTTATTGATCCTGTATCTGTACACTGTGGACGGCTCGATTGTAATCATGTATAGTCTTTCCGCTGACTGGCTAGCACGCAACAAAAATCATTGATACACGTGACAATAAACTAAACTCAAACTCAAACTCACAATCAGCCTGAAGAAGGGGTCCCTACTTGACATTTCTGCTGCCCATGTTCTCCACAGATGCCGCCTGGCCCGCTGAGTTACTCCAGCACTTGGTGTGCTGTGTTAGTTTGGTTGGATTCCTCCATCTTGGCTAGTGGGACGTTGACTTATAATGAATAGTGGGTGATCTCATGTTTGACCACCGGGTGGCGCTTCGATGGCGGCCTCGCCAACAGTCTGTCCGTCCTTTTCGTCTTTTTATGTTATTTTTAGTGTTTATAAAGTTTGTGTTAATGTTCTCCGGTTTGTTTTATGTGGGGGGGGGGGGGTAGGGGGGGGGGGGGTCGGGGGAAACTTTTTTCCAATTTTTTCATAAGGGGAAGTACAACGGGATCTGGGGGTCCTTGTTCATCAGTCTATGGAAGTAAGCATGCAGGTACAGCAGGCAGTGAAGAAAGCGAATGGCATGTTGGCCTTTATAACAAGAGGAGTCGAGGAGCAAAGAGGTCCTTCTGCAGTTGTACAGGGCCCTTGTACAATTGTACAATGGACCATTGTGGGCTCTACCTTTCCCCGATCGGCAGTTGCTGGCTTTGATCCGTCTTTTTTGCGTGTCTTTCATTCATTTGCTCTACGCACCTCTTCAAACCTCTAGTTTCCCTCTCCCCCTGACTCTCAGTCTGTCGAAGGGTCTCGACCCGACACGTCACCCATGCCTTCTCTCCAGAGATGCTGCCTGTCATAGAAACATAGAAACATAGACAATAGGTGCAGGAGTAGGCCATTCGGCCCTTCGAGCCTGCACCGCCATTCAATATGATCATGGCTGATCATCCAACTCAGTATCCTGTACCTGCCTTCTCTCCATACCCCCTGATCCCTTTAGCCACAAGGGCCACATCTAATTCCCTCTTAAATATAGGCCAACGAACTGGCCCCAACTACCTTCTGTGGCAGAGAATTCCAGAGATTCACCACTCACTGTGTGAAAAATGTTTTCCTCATCTCGGTCCTAAAAGATTTCCCCCTTATCCTTAAACTGTGACCCCTTGTTCTGGACTGCCCCAACATCGGAAACAATCTTCCTGCATCTAGCCAGTCCAACCCCTTAAGAATTTTGTAAGTTTCTATAAGATCCCCCCTCAATCTTCTAAATTCTAGCGAGTACAAACCGAGTCTATCCAGTCTTTCTTCGTATGAAAGTCCTGACATCCCTGTCAATAGACAATAGACGATAGGTGCAGGAGTAGGCCATTCGGCCCTTCGAGCCAGCACCGCCATTCAATGTGATCATGGCTGATCATCCCCAATCAGTACCCTGTTCCAGCCTTCTCCTCATATCCCCTGACTCCGCTATCTTTAAGAGCCCTATCTAGATCTCTCAAAGTATCCAGAGAACCGGCCTCCACCGCCTTCTGAGGCAGAGAATTCCACAGACTCAAAACTCTCTGTGTAATGGTCCCGCTGAGTTACTCCAGCATTTTGTGTCTATCTTCGGTGTAAACCAGCATCTGCAGTTCCTTCCAACACTTATCATGTTCTCTGTACTATATATACCTCCGTTATCTCAAACTGGAAAGTAGTTAAATCAAGGAGGACTGTTAATGCTCCTAATTTTTTGCCATAACTCACTTATCATTAGTTTAATTATCTCAAATTGTGGCAAATTCCATCTTTATTGCTGTGCATAATTGCTGTGTGGATGGTGTCTCAGTGCAAGGTAACAAACTAGCTTCATCTCCACAAAGTGCGGGAAGGAACTGCAGATGCTGGTTTACATCGAATATAGGCACAAAGTGCTGGAGTAACTCAGCGGGTCAGGCAGCATCTCTGGAGAGGAGGGATAGGTGACGTTTCGTGTCGGGACCCTTCTTCAGAAGTCACTTCAGCACTCTGGGGAAGGGCCCCGACTCGAAACGTCCTCTCTCTCCAGAGACGCTGCCTGACCCGCTGAGTTACTCCAGCACTTTGTGTTCTGTGTAAGTGTTGGGCGGCACGTGGGTGGCGCAGCGGTAGAGTTGCCGCCTCACAGCGCCAGAGACACGGGTTCGATCCTGACTACGGGCGCTGCCTGTACGGAGTTTGCACGTTTCCCCCATGACCTGCGTGGGTTTTCTCCGAGATCTTCAGTTTCCTCCCGCACTCCAAAGACGCGCAGGTCTGTAGGTTAATCGGCTTGGTATGAATGTAAATATTGTCCCAGTGTAGGATAGTGTTAGTGTGCAGGGATCGCTGGTCGGCACGGACTCGGTGGGCCGAAGGGCCTGTTTCCTCACTGTATCTCTAAACTAAACTAAACTCAACTAAAATAGTTCTCTATTCCACCTCTATGGCACCATTTTGGAACATCTTAAAGTCCTTTTACTCCACAAAAAAAACCCCATTTAGAGTCACAGAGGGATAGAACCAGAAACATAGACAATAGGTGCAGGAGTAGGCCATTCGGCCCTTCCAGCCTGCACCGCCATTCAATATGATCATGGCTGATCATCCAACTCAGTATCCCATCCCTGCCTTCTCTCCATACCCCCTGATCCCTTTAGCCACAAGGGCCACATCTAACTCCCTCTTAAATATAGCCAATGAACTGTGGCCTCAACTACCTTCTGTGGCAGAGAATTCCACAGATTCACCACTCTCTGTGTGTGAAAAATGCTTTTCTCATCTCGGTCCTAAAAGATTTCCACCTTATCCTTAAACTGTGTGGCCCCTTGTTCTGGACTTCCCCAACTTCGGGAACAATCTTCCCGCATCTAGCCTGTCCAACCCCTTAAGTTTCTATAAGATCCCCCCTCAATCTTCTAAATTCTAGCGTGGAAACAGGCCCCTTGACCCAACTTGCCCACACCGACCAACGTGACCCAGCTACACTAGTCCCAGCCTGCACTCATTTGGTCCACATCCCTCCAAACCTGTCCTATCCAAGGTACACAAAATTGCTGGGGAAACTCAGCGGGTGCAGCAGCATCTATGGAGCGAAGGAAATAGGCGACGTTTCGGGCCGAAACCCTTCTTCAGTCCCATCCATGTACCTGTCTAACAGTTTCTTAAACGTTGGGATAGTCCCAGCCTCAACTACCTCCTCTGGCAGCTCGTTCCATACACCCACCACCCTCCGTGTGAAAAAGTTACCTCTCAGATTCCCATCAAATCTTTTCCCCTTCACCTTGAACCTATGCCCTCTGGTCCTCGACTCCCCTACTCTGGGCAAGAGACTCCGTGTGCTTAGACTAGAGTGCAGGTACTGTAGCAAAGAAGGGAATAAATGCGCAAATACACATAAATCGAGCAAATGCTTGTCAAAATGTCAGCGTGTTGCTGCCATCCTTAATATTAGCAGTTATCACAACAGATAATTCACGTCGATGGGCGAATTCCTAGAATAAAACAGCCCTCAGCAGGATTGAAATGAATAGCTTTATTAATCTTTCTTTACAATTATATTGTGGCATGATTAATTTGCCAGAGCTTGTTTCATGTTTACGATGTACTTGGGCCCAAGTGGTTTTGCTGTTTTTGATTTGTATTGTGTGTGTTTCTCTCCTCTGTGGCTGTACTCTTTGAGAAGGCTCCGCTCCTTCAACATCTGCAGTGTGATGCTGCAGATGTTCTAACAATCGGCGGTGGCCAGCGCCATCTTCTTCGCTGCCGTGTGCCGGGGGCAGCAGGGGCGAAGGCCGCGGATGCCAACAGGATCGACAAGCTCGTCGGGAAGGCCGGCTCCATCCCGGGGGGCGGAGTTGGAGTCGGATTCACTTGAGGTTGGTCTTGGAGGGGGAGGATGCACAGCAGCCTGGACAATACGGCTCGCACCCCCTCCGTGACACGCTGGTCAACCTGAGGAGCACCTTCAGCAACAGACCAAGATGCAGCACAGAACGCCACAGGAGATCCTTCTTCAGTCTGAAGAAGGGTCTCGACCCGAAACGTTGCCTATTTCCTTCGCTCCATAGATGCTGCCGCACCCGCTGAGTTTCTCCAGCACTTTTGTCTAACTGTGATCCTTCTTCTCCGTGGCTATCAAACTGTACAACTCCTCCCCCTCTCTGTCGTGGGTAGACAATAGACAATAGACAATAGGTGCAGGAGGAGGCCATTCGGCCCTTCGAGCCAGCACCGCCATTCAATGTGATCATGGCTGATCATCCACAATCAGTACCCCGTTCCTGCCTTCTCCCCATATCCCCTGACTCCGCTATCTTTACGAGCCCTATTTAATTATCTCATTAAAGCATCCAGAGAACCTGCCTCCACCGCCCTGTGAGGCAGAGAATTCCACAGACTCACCACTCTCTGTGAGAAAAAATGTTTCCTCATCTCTGTTCTAAATGGCTTACCCCTTATTCTTAAACTGTGGCCCCTGGTTCTGGACTCCCCCAACATCGGGGACGTGTCCTGCCTCTAGCCTGTCCACTCGATCCAAGAGTGACTGATCCCCCCCCCCCCCGAATCTATGCACATCCCCAATCCTGGACATTCCACTTGTCACTTTAATTTCATGTCTCCATGTATCTCGTGTTTTGTGACTGTTGGTAGATCATCTTCCCTCCTGGGATAAATAAAGTTCTATCGTATCGTACAAGTGCTCCAAGTCTTGAAGGTGTCAGACCCTGTGGGGTCCTCTATCTCGCGGCTCTGGCGACGCAGGTTCGATCCTGACTTCCGGAGCTGCCTCTGTGGAGTTTGAACGCGTGGGGTATCTCCGGGTGCTCCGGTTTCCTCCCCCCCAGCATTTATTTCGAGAGGGCTTGTATACAAAAGCTGAGATGTAATGTTGAGGCTCTATAAGGCGCTGGTCAGACCACATTTGGAATACTGTGAGCAATTTTGGGCCCCATGTCTGAGGAAGGACGTGCTGGCTCTGGAGAGGGTCCAGAGGAGGTTTACAAGAACGATCCCAGGAATGAGTGGGTTGAGCTATGATGAGCGTTTGACGGCACTGGGCCTGTACTCGCTGGAGTTTAGAAAAACCTCATTGAAGCATACAGAATAGTGAAAGGCCTGGATAGAGTGGATGTGGAGAGGATGTTTCCACTAGTGGGAGAGTCTAGGACTAGAGGTCAAATTTCGTTTGAACTTCTGGGTTCAAATGACAACAAATAAAATCTAATCTATCTAATCTAACCTATCTAGTCACAGAATTAAAGGACATTCTTTTTGGAAGGAGTTGAGGAGAAATGTCTTTAGTCACAGGGTGGTGAATCTGAGGGATTCTTGAGTGGAGTCAAGGGATATGGGGAGAAGGCAGGAACGGGGTACTGATTGTGGCTGATCAGCCATGATCACAGTGAATGGCGGTGCTGGCTCGAAGGGCCAAATAGCCTACTGCTGCACCTATTGTCTATTGTCTATTTACCACAGAAGGCTGTGGGGGCCAAGTCAGTGTATATTTTCGTAAGGCAGAGATAGATAGATTCTGGATTAGTTACGGGTGTCAGAGGTTATGGGGAGAAGGCAGGGATAGAGAGATGGGTCAGCCATGATTGAATGGCGGAGTAGACTTGATGGGCCAAATGGCCTAATTCTGCTCCTGTGACATGATCTTATGATCTTACGCGTTGCTTTTGAAGCTTGTGCACTAATTAAGGAGGTGGATATTTGCAAGAGACTCCCCTCAAGTCTAGCGACCATTGCATGTATCATTAACCTCTTCCCACTTACTCACTGAAAAACATTAACATGGGTATCAGAGGCACAAACTCAAAACGCAGCAGACTGGAGACTTAATTTCACACCTGAGATATCCAGTGCGATTTGTCCGTCATAGTGTGTTTGACGCTCTAAGTGGGATTGCTAATTTAAGGGTCTGATTATAATTTTTAAATTGTTATTGTTTTCCTTATGTGTTTGCTGCAGTTTTATTTTCTGCACTCTGTCCGTGACATCCTGGATCCTGGCACCAGGAAGGCAGCACACCATCCTCGCATCCCGTCTGTTGCCGCAGAAACCCCTGTCCGTACCTCTCACAATGGAGTCTCCCACTACAATGGCGTTGCCTGCCTTAGGCCTTTTTGGTTTTGGCTCAACAGCCCTATT
The DNA here is from genome assembly GCF_010909765.2 of Amblyraja radiata. Classification (NCBI taxonomy): domain Eukaryota; kingdom Metazoa; phylum Chordata; class Chondrichthyes; order Rajiformes; family Rajidae; genus Amblyraja; species Amblyraja radiata. Next base: position 33,935,255 of record NC_045980.1, read on the forward strand.
CGCATCACAAGCCAGTCCGCCGCCCAGTGTAAACACCTCTTCTGTCCCGACAGCTTCTAAGTGGGTGAACCTGTTCACAAGAGGTACAACACCCGGGGACGTTGGCATTCCATGCTTCCCTCCCGTTCTCACTGTCTCCCACCTTCTCTCTTCCAGTACCTTAGGTGTAACAATCGTACTGTAGGACTTGTCGAGGAACGACTCCGTTTCTCGGACGAACCGGAGGTCATCCACTTGCTTCTCCAGTTCCCCAACACGGCCCTTCAGGAGCTCTACCTGGATGCACTTCTCGCATTTGTAGCAGCCAGAGGCACTAGCGGTGTCCTTGACCTCCCACATTCCATTGATTCCATCCACACGTTTAGTGCAAGGTAAAGCCAGCAAAGTCCGATCAAGGATAGTCCGAGGGTCACCAATGAGGTAGATAGTAGTTCAGGACTGCCCACTGGTTGTGGTAGGATGGTTCAGTTGCCTGATAACAGCCGGGAAGAAACTGTCCCTGAGCCTGGAGGTTGTGTGCGTTTTCACACTTCTGTACCTCTTGCCTGATGGGAGAGGGGAGAAGAGGGATTGGCCAGGGTGAGACTGGTCCTTGATGATGCTGCTGGCCTTGCCGAGGCAGCGTGAGGTGTAGATGGAGTCAATGGAAGGGAGGTTGGTTTGTGTGAAGGGTCTGGGCTGCGTCCACAATTGGCTGCGATTTCTTGCCGTCTTGGATGGAGCCGTTCCCAAACCAAGCTGTGATGCACCTGCAGTTCCTTCCTACACTTTGTGATTCTTATTCATCGGAGTCAGCCAACAGAATGAGAAGGGATCTTCCTGTCATCCATGTTGTTATAATTTTAAAGACTTCTATCAGGTCCCTGTCCCCTCGAGAGGAAAGAACTCTGGCCTCTGTGACCTTTCCTGATAATTAGGAACTCTCAGTGTGGTTGTCATGGTAGTAAATCTTGCTTATGTTTCTGTCAATGCCTCCATATATCTTGTTTAGTGTGGAGACTAGAAGAGTGCTTAATACATCGAAAGCGTTCCGACCAAGGACCAAACGCTTTCAATAGGGGCCCTCTGGTCATCAGTTTTAGGTTCTCAGTCGGAGAACACTAGAAACCTCTTTAATTCAGAGATACAGCGCGGAAACAGGCCCTTCGGCCCATCGAGTCCGGCAATCCCCGCACAGTAACACTATCCTACACACACTAGGGACAATTTCACATTTGTACCCAGCCAAATTAACCTACAAACTTTTTCACTGTATGTGTCATGTTGTCACTTGCGGGCGGAGCACCAAGGCAAATTCCTTGTATGTGAATACTTGGCCGATAAACGTATTCATTCATTCATTCATTATTATTATTATTATAGACCTGCACGGGAAGGTAGACGGGTCAGATGGGGCTCGTCAGCCTGGGAAGCAGTCCATCTAGGAGACGGGAAAACTCTGATTTTAAACCTCCACTACCTCGTGACCATGTCCAGTCATGGAAAAGGCTCCTGGAGTAAACCTTTTTATTATAAAAAAGAGCAAACCATTTAGATTTAATTTGGAGATCAAATTGAAGAGCGGTCACGGTGGCGCAGCAGAAGAGTTGCTGCCTCACAGCGCCGGGGACCCAGGTTCGATCCCGACTACAGGTGCTGCCTGTACGGAGTTTGCACGTTCTCCCCGTGACCCGTGTGGGTTTTCTCCCAGATCTCCAGTTTCCTCCCACACGCCAAAGACATACAGGTTTGTAGGTTAATTGGCTTGGTGTAAATGTGTGTAGGATAGTGTTACTTTAGTGTGCGGGGATCGCTGGTCGGCGCGGACTCGGTGGGCCGAAGGGCCTGGTTTCCACGCTGTATCTCTAAACTAAGACTCACTGAAACACAGATTATCCCAGCGATCTATCATCACAGGCAGCATCAGGCTCTGGCACTGATTCGATTTTTTGCCTAACCTTATTCAGGCACCTCCACAGAAAGGATAAATGATCGCTAATTGCCTAATGAACAGATAATTGCAACAATTGGTAGAGGGCTTCTAAATGCATTGTTGTCGAGTCGAATCTATGTTCAAACTCTCTCAGTACTAATGTGGATTTAAACCAACAGCCCGCTATAATTACAGACGGATTCATTAAGGGTGAAATTAATTTTACACGTACAGTACATGGTACTTTTGCGTAAGAAAGCTGTACTTCATTTATTAGACCAACAGTTTAATTTTTCAGTATCGTGTATTTAATTTTCAAATTCCCTTGGCTGTCAAACACGTGGGGGATAGGGACACAGGCAGCATAATAATCGAGATCTTCACGTCACAAATTCAAGACATTACCGTTTCACTATTGCGCAGCGGTTGAGTTGCCGCCTCACACCGCGCCAAAGACCCGCGTTCGACCCCGACTACGGGTGCTAGAATCATGGAGTGATACGGCGTGGAAGCAGGCCCTTCGGCCCGACTTGCCCACATCTCTGAAGATCTCTCCTGGTCCGAGAACACTGATGCAATGATCAAGAAAGCTCATCAGCGCCTCTACTTCCTGAGAAGATTACGGAGAGTCGGTTTGTCAAGGAGGACTCTCTCTGACTTCTACAGGTGCACAGTCGAGAGCATGCTGACTGGTTGCATCGTGGCTTGGTTCGGCAACTTGAGCGCCCTGGAGAGGAAGAGACTACAAAAAGTAGTAAACACTGCCCAGTCCATCATCGGCTCTGACCTTCCTTCCATCGAGGGGATTTATCGCAGTCGCTGCCTCAAAAAGGCTGGCAGTATCATCAAGGACCCACACCATCCTGGCCACACACTCATCTCCCTGTTATCTTCAGGTAGAAGGTACAGGAGCCTGAAGACTGCAACAACCAGGTTCAGGAATAGCTACTTCCCCACAGCCATCAGGCTATTAAACCTGGCTCGGACAAAACTCTGAACATTAATAACCCATTATCTGTTATTTGCACTTTATCAGTTTATTTATTCATGTGTTCTGTAGTCAATGCCGACTATGTTCTGTTGTGCTGAAGCAAAGCAAGAATTTCATTGTCCTATCAGGAATACACGACAATAAACTCTCTTGAACTTGAACTTGATGTCCCAGCTACACTAGTCCCACCTGGCCACGTTTGGGCCATATCCCTCCAAACCTGCCCCTATCCATGTACCTGTCTAACTGTTTCTTAAGGGCCTGTCCCACTTGGCGAATTTTCCGGCGACTGCCGGCACCATCGACTGACGTATCAGGTCACCGAAAAATTTGCGGCGTGATGGCGTACGACGCGCGGTGTTTTTTCAAGTGTCGCATGTGTGTCTCTCTCTCTTATGAGGGTGAGATAGATCAGCCATGATTGAACGGCGGAATAGACTTGATGGGCCGAATGGCCTAATTCTGCTCCTGTCGCCTATGAACAGGAAAGGGTTAACGTCGAGATAACGCAATGGCCAGAACTGAGAAGGCGACTAAAAAAATTCTTCTAAGATCGACACAAAATGCTGGAGTAACTCAGCGGGACAGGCAGCACCTCTGGAGAGAAGGAACGGGTGACGTTTCGGGTCGAGACCCCTCTTCATTCCTGCTCTCCAACAGACGCTGCCTGCCCCTGCTGAGTTACTCCAGCATTTTGAGCCCATCTTCGATTTGAACCAGCATCTGCAGTTCCTTCCTACATATTAAAAAAAATCTTCTGCAAGGTTTGTGGCGGGGAAAGAAAAATATGCAGATGGTGGATGCGTGGAGGAGGAATGTAAATAACTCTGGAACGTGAGGTGAATGAGTGCCGTGGTTCCTTGTCACTTTGATGAAACTGAGGCCTATTTTCGGAAGGAGGGCATCACCCTTTAAGGAAGTACAGAAGCAAAGATTATTACTTGTGACGGGCTGGAGTCTCAAGGGGGGACTGGCAGTATGAAAAGCAACATAGCCTAGATCTTTGAGATATATTACCACAGAACTTTCCCTCGCCAGTCCAAGCAAAAATAGCTGACAGCTATATTGCAGGACTCTCTCTGTAAGATTTGCTGATGACTGACATGTAATCAGTCATGGGACCGAGAACATGGAACATGGAACAGTACAGAGACACAGAGTGTGGAAACAGGCCCTTCGGCCCAACTCAATGCTGCTAAGTTCCAATTAGTGTTGCCAACTGTCCCGTATTATCCGGGACATCCCGTATATTGGGCTAGATTGGTTTGTCCCGTACGGGACCGCCCTTGTCCCGTCATGACTGCTGCTACTCGGGTCGAGGGGACTGTGGGGTCGGAGCGCCGCGTCCGGCCACGCCTCTCCCGTCCCGACGTAGTGCAGCCCATGGAGTGCAGCAGCAGCACCTCGCCCGTGGCCCCGTCGGTCGTTCGGCAGCCCGGCCAGCTGTCCGACCCCCGGACCTTCGCTTACCGCCGACACCACCACCACCCCTCCTTCTCACGGCCGATCATCGGCTCATGAGTTGGACGGGGCGCCGGACTTTGCGCGCAACATCGCGCGGCCCGGGCCAAAACTCCTCAGCTGGCCCGCTCCTCAGCGCCGGAGACCCGGGTTCCATCCCGACTACGGCTGCTTTAGTACTGAGTTTGTACGCTCTCCCCGCAACCCGCGCGGTTTTTCCCCCGGGTGACCAGGTTTCCTCCCGCACTCCAAAGACGCGCGGTTTCGTAGTTTTGTTGACTTGGTGTAAATGTGAATTTATTGTCTCTAGTGCGTGCCGCGGTTTGGAGTACCGCAGAGTCTCTCTGCCACCAAGCGTTTGACCTTGGAGCTGTGATGGAGAGGTGAGATGAGTGAGTCTCCAAGTCTGTCTGAAATCAACTGTGCAGTTTAGATAGTCAACTGGCAATAAAATGGGATAAATCGCTCCATTATGGCCTTTAAGTAGACTAATTGCTTCGAGGGTTTGTCCTCTAAGTCCTTGTCGGTGGCAGAAATGCACAAATGCGATGAGTTTGAGGGATTTACTTCTGTGAAACAAAATGCCATTATTACTCCAGAATCAGTGAAGGTTTCATCGTTCTGGTTCGGGAAATTTAATAGTAAAACACTCTTAACTCCCCTTACTGATGTGTCTGAAACACGACTCCATGACGTGAAACGTGCTGTTCTGAAAGTTATCCCTGGCAAACCACCACACACCTTCGCTGTGAGTTCATCACATCTTCCGAGATGAGGATAATGAAGCTACATTGATAACCGGAAACGCAAAGAAACGCCGCGGCGCAGCGGTAGAGTTGTTGCCTCACGGCGCCGGAGACCCGGGTTCGATCCCGGCTTCAGGTGCTGTCGGTACGGAGTTTGTCCGTTCTTCCCCGTGACCTGCGCGGGTTTTCTCCGGGATCTCCGGTTTCCTCCCGCACTCCAAAGACGTACAGGTTTGTAGGTTAATGGGCTCGGTATAAATGTAGATTGTCCCTAGTCGTGTGTAGGATGGTGTTAGGATCGCTGGTCAACGCGGACTCGGTGGGCCGAAGGGCCTGTTTCCGCGTTGTATCTCTAAACTAAACTAAAGCAGATGGGATTCCAGCATCTGCAGTTCCAATCTCAGGCAGGAGAAGAGGGAGTGACCGTGAGGTGAGACTGGTCCTTGATGGTGCTGCTGGCCTTGCCGAGGCAGCGTGAGGTGTAGATGGAGTCGATGGAAGGGAGGTCGGTTGGTTCTCTGGCACCATGAAGCAGCAACTCTACCGCAGAAGGGGAGAGTGGGTGAACCAAGTTGGTTCAACCAAGAGATAGAGTCATTGAGTGATACAGTGTGGAAACAGGCCCTTCGGCCCAACTTGCCCACACCGACCAACATGTCCCAGCTACACTAGTCCCACCTGCCTGCGCTTGGTCCAGGTCCCACCAAATCCATGTACCTGTCCAACTGTTTCTTAAACGTTGCCTCAACTACCTCCGCCGGCAGCTCGTTCCATACACCCACCACCCTTTGTGTGAAAAAGTTACCCCTTGGATTCCTATTGAATCTTTCCACCCCTTCACCTTAAATCTATGTCCTCTGCTCCTCGATTCCCCTACTCTGGGCAAGAGACTCTGTGCGTCTACCCGATCTATTCCTCTCATGATTTTATACACGGGGAGGGGGGGGATGAAGGGGGATTTGTTTTTACACACAGAGGGAGTGTCGGACAAGGGAATCACGGCTACAGGTGACGGCTTAAAGTTATCGGCTTACAAACGCGTTTTCAAATGCAGTCTTGCTGTGGTAAGCGCGCGGCCCGATATCTCATTTTTATTAATCCCGAGTGCATTAAAATTGTGATATCGGCGCCCCCTTTGACTTGAGCGTGGGTGAGTTCACAAATAATGAATATATTATTGTCCAGTCCGCTTTGGTCCTGGCATCACTTATTAAATCAAGAGGCAATTTCATTAACATGAAATATTGGATCCTTAAATCAAATCTCAAATTTAGCATTTGCTCGGGCAAGGTTTCCTTGAACATATGGCATAATTTATGGTGCAATCTGAATCCCACAGAAAGTAATTCTGCAGCTTATTAAGGTTTAGTATCCACCTTTATTGTTTGAACATGCTTGGGTGAGTCCCTTGGTTAAAAGAACCGCTGGGATCGATAATCTACAAGCGGGGAATGCAGGACGCAAAGTGCCGGAGTAACTCAGCGGCTCAGGCAGCATCTCTGGAAGATTGGTGTGAGGAAGGGTCCCGACCCGAAACGTCGCCTATCCATGCCCTCCAGTGATGCAGCCTGGCCCGCTGAGTTAAGGGCCTGTTCCACTTGGCCATTTTTTTCGGCGACTGCCGGCGGCATTGACTGACGTATCAGGGCGTCGGTGAAAGATTTCGAACATTTCAAAACTCCAGCGGCGACAAAAACAATGTTGCGATACTTGAGGAAACGGCGCGCGTCAATACGTCATCACTCCGCGTCACGCCGCGACTTTTTCGGTGACCTGATCCGTCAGTCGATGATGCCGCCAGTCGCCGAAAAAAATCGCCAAGTGGGACAGGCCCTTCACTCCAGCACTCTGTGTCCTTTTTTGTAAACCAGCATCTGCAGTTCCTCGTTTTGACGAATTAAATACTAGAGAGAAGGTTGTCTCACTTGTCTGTTCATAAGTCATAGGAACAAAAGTAGGCCATTAGGACCATCGGTCCATGCACGCACCACCCCCGCCATTCAATCACAGCTGATCCATCTCTCCTAACCCCATTTTCCTGCCTTCTCCCCTTTGGGACGACAGATGGCACAATGGACTAAGTGTTCGGCTGGCAACCGGAAGGTAGCCGGTTCGAATCCCGCTTGGAGTGCATACTGTCGTTGTGTCCTTGGGCAAGACACTTCACCCACCTTTGCCTGTGTGTGAATGTGTGTGAATGTGTGTGAGTGATTGGTGGTGGTCGGAGGGGCCGTAGGCGCAGAATGGCAGCCACGCTTCCGTCAGTCTGCCCCAGGGCAGCTGTGGCTACAGAAGTAGCTTACCACCACCGAGTGTGACTGAGGAGTGAATGAATAATGCGATGTAAAGCGCCTTGAGTATTAGAAAGGCGCTATATAAATCCCATCCATTATAACCCCTGACCCCCCTACTAATCAAGAATCTATCCATCTCTGCCTTTCCTAAGTTCATAAGTGATAGGAGCAGAATTAGGCCATAAGACCACTGGCCAACATGTCCCAGCTACACTAGTCCCACCTGCCTGCGTTAGGTCCATATCCCTCCAAACCTGTCCTATCCATTTACCCGTCTAACTGTTTCTTAAACGATGGGATAGTCCCAGCCTCAACTACCTCCTCCGGCAGCTCGTTCCATGCACCGACCACCCTTTGTGTGAAAAAGTTACCCATCAGATTCCTATTAAATAATCTCCCCTTCACCTTGAAACCTATGTCCTCTGGTCCTCGATTCCCCTACTCTGGGCGAGAGACTCTGTGCGTCTACCCGATCTAATCCTCTCTTTTTGTGGCTGATCGCTATCTTTTGGACTATGTTGTGCTGCCTTTACATATTTTCCCTGAAATGATATATCGATAAGATATAAAGAAAATAATTATGGTTTTTATGGTATCATTAGTTTTCTCAATTAAGAGATTTCTTCCTTAATAACTTTGCTGCAAATATCTACAAGAATCTCATAATCATTTATTTTTCTAATTTTCTTTTTTTCCCATCTCTGAATATCATTCCCATTATCTTTAACTTTTGCATAATTTACAGTTGTCACCCTGATCTGATTCATTTTTAAGCTATCTTTGACGATTCTTGCCCATATGCTCATTTAATTCTCCCATTTAACGCTCTCAGCCGCTCAGAAAATAACCTTCCCTCTACACTGTCGGTCGTTTAGGTTGCGTTCTCGCCCTCAAAAGGCACCGATCATCTCTTTGCCTCCGTAAATGCTGCTTGACCTGCTGAGTTTTTCCAGCTGTTTAGAGTGATACAGTGTGGAAACAGGCCCTTCGGCCCAACATGCCCACACCAACCAACATAACCCATCTACACTAGTCCCACCTGCCTGCGTTTGGCTCATATCCCTCCAAACCTGTCCTATCCATGTACCTGTTTAAATGTTTCTTAAACATTGCGATCGTCCCTGCCTCAACTACTTCCTCTGGCAGCTCGTTCCATACACCCACCACCCTTTGTGTGAAAAATGGTTCCCATTAAATCTTTCCCGCCCCTCACCTTAAACCGATGTCCTCTGGTTCTCGATCCCCCCGACTCTGGGCACTGACTCGGTGCATCTACCCGATCTATTCCTCTCATGATTTTGTAATCTATCCATCTCTGCCTTTCCTAAGTTCATAAGTGATAGGATCCCGTTCAACCTCTCTCTACAGCTCAGGTCCTCTAGTCCTGGCAACATCCTCGTATATCTTCTCTGCGCCCTTTCCAGCTTGACGACATCTTTCCTATGACACTGTGCCCAGAACTGAACACAATATTCTAAATGCGGCCTCACCAACGTCTTATACAACTGCAACGTGACCTCCCAACTTCTATACTCAATGCTCTGACTGATGAAGGCCAAAGTGCCAAAGCCTTATTGACCACCATCTGTACCTGTGTTGCCCCTTTAGTTTAGTTTAGAGATACAGTACGGAAATAGGGTCCGTTTAGAAATGAATTATTTATTATGGTTAATGGTCGGGCGGCACAGTGGCGCAGCGGTAGAGTTGCTGCCCCACAGCGCCAGAAACCCGGGTTCGATCCCGACTACCGGGTGCTGTCTGTACAGAGTTTGCACGTACTCCCTGCGACCTGCGTGGGTTTTCTCCGAGATCTTCGGTTTTCCTCCCACACTCCAAAGACGTGCAGGATTGTAGGTTCATTGGGTTGGTGTAAATGGAAATTGTCCCTAGTGTGTGTAGGATAGTATTAGTGTGTGGGTCACGTGGGCCGAAGGGCCTGTTTCGGTGCCGTATCTCTAATCTAAACTGAACGAAACCAATAAAATCCCATGAGAGCTTTTCCTTTGGGTGGTTAAACAATGGACAATAGACAACAGGTGCAGGAGTAGGCCATTCAGCCCTTCGAGGTCTATCATGATGTGGTGTGTGAACACACTGTGTATGAGAGGCTCAATAGCAGGCTGGGACTCTATTCCTTGGAGCGCAGGAGGATGAGGGGTGATCTTATAGAGGTGTATGAAAATCATGAGAAAAATAGATCGGGTAGACGCACCGACTCTCTTGCCCAGAGTAGCTCAACCGAGAACCAGTGGACATAGGTTTAAGGTGAGGGGTGAGGGGGAAAGGGGAAGATTTAATAGGAACCTGAGGGGTATCTTCTTCTAACAAAGGATGGTGGGTGTATGGAACGAGCTGCCGAAGGGGGTCGTTAAGGCAGGGACTATCGCAATGTTTAAGAACCATTTGGACAGGTCTGCCGACAGCACCCGAGATCAGGATCGAACCTGGTCTCTGACACTTGATTTTAATTTGCAAGTTTTTGCCACTGGCTGCATTATCGTATCATTTAGTTTCGATTTTAACTTAGAGAGACATAGCACGGAAACGGGCCCTTCGGCCTGCTGAGTTCGCGCTGACCATTTGGAAAAATGGGCTGAAAGATGGCAGATGGAGTTTAATGCTGATAAATGTGAAGTGTTACACCTTGGCAGGACAAATCAAAATAGGACGTACATGATAAATGGTAGGGAATTGAAGAATACAGTTGAACAGAGGGATCTGGAAATAACCGTGCATAGTTCCTTGAAGGTGGAATCTCATATAGATAGGGTGGTAAAGAAAGCTTTTGGTATGCTAGCCTTTATAAATCAGAGCATTGAGTATAGAAGCTGGGATGTAATGTTAAAATTGTACAAGGCATTGGTGAGACCAAATCTGGAGTATGGTGTACAATTTTGGTCGCCCAATTATAGGAAGGATGTCAACAAAATAGAGAGAGTACAGAGGAGATTTACTAGAATGTTGCCTGGGTTTCAACAACTAAGTTACAGAGATAGGTTGAATAAGTTAGGTCTTTATTCTCTGGAGCGCAGAAGGTTAAGGGGGGACTTGATTGAGGTCTTTAAAATGATGAGAGGGATAGACAGAGTTGATGTGATCAAGCTTTTCCCTTTGAGAATAGGGAAGATTCAAACAAGAGGACATGACTTCAGAATTAAGGGACAGAAGTTTAGGGGTAACATGAGGGGGAACTTCTTTACTCAGAGAGTGGTAGCGGTGTGGAATGAGCTTCCAGTGGAAGTGGTGGCGGCAGGTTCGTTGGTATCATTTAAAAATAAATTGGATAGGCATATGGATGAGAAGGGAATGGAGGGTTATGGTATGAGTGCAGGCAGGTGGGACTAAGGGAAAAAAGTTGTTCGGCACGGACTTGTAGGGCCGAGATGGCCTGTTTCCATGCTGTAATTGTTATATGGTTATATGACCAGCGATCAGCCATTCACATTCTGTGTCATTCCACGTTCTCATCCACTCCCTACACACTGAGGGAAATTGGGAGAAGACAATTAACCTACAAACCCGCACGTCTTTGAGATGTGGGAGGAAACCGGAGCACCCAGAGAAAACCCACGTGGTCCCTGGGAAAAATGTACAAACTCTGTACAGACAGCACCCGTAGTCAGGATCGAACCCAGATCTCTGATCCTGTGAGGCAGCAACTCTACCGCTGTTTTGTTTTTTTGCCCCTTGTACATGGTTTGAGTTGCTTTAAGCTCAGAAACCATTTGATAACCAGCTGCCTTCCTTAGACTTTAGAGATACTGCGTGGGAATAGGTCCATTGGCCCACATAGTCCGCGCCGACCAGCGATCACCCCCAACACATGCACTATCCTACACACTAAGGACAATTTACAATTGACAGCAGCCAATTAACCTACAAACCTGCCAGTCTTTGGGGCATGGGAGGAAACCGGAGCACCTGGAGAAAACCCACGTGGTCCCAGGGGAAAATGTGCAAACTCCGTTCAGACAGCACCCGTAGTCAGGATTGAACCCGGGTCTCTGGTGCTGTGAGGCAGCAACTCTACCGCTGCACCGCCTTAAGATATAGTGGAAGCTTTCAGTTTGACCGCACACGCTGATCAAGATAAGGCTATGCCCCTGTTCTGGAAGGAACTGCAGATGCTGGTTTAAACCGAAGATAGGCAGGAGTAACTCAGCGGGACAGGCAGCATCTCTGGAGAGAAGGACTATCTGGGACTATCCCAACATTTAAGAAACAGTTAGACAGGTACATGGATAGGACAGGTTTGGAGAGATATGGATTAAATGCAGGCAGGTGGGACTGGTGTAGCTGGGGCATGTTGGCTGATGTGGGCAAGTTGGGCCGAAGGGCCTGTTACCACAATGTATCACTTTATGACTCTATGGAATGGGTGACGTTTTGGGTCGAGACCCTTCTTCAGACTGAATTGTTATGTCCCGCTTGTATATGGTTTGAGTGACTTTAAACTCGGGGACCATTTGGGCACGAGCTGCCTTCTCTTCCGCTGCCGTTTATATCTTCTCAGCTTCCCCCTTAGTGTTTTCAAATTAACTCTGCCACAATCTGTTGCCTTCATTTTATCTTCGCTGGCTTCAGTGCAGAAGCCGATGACATTGTGAATACTGCGTCTCAAGTATTCCCTGATCTCCAGTTTTCTTTCCACAGGCTCACCACACTGCTAAATATTAAATGAAGTACATCCTCTTTATTGTCCATTCTTTTTATCGAAGTGGGCAGTCACACGAGGCATCCCTTTATCAGTTTACTTCACCTTTATCTTCTTCAGTGACTGCTTAATGGTACCAGGGCAGTCACGGTGGCGCAGAGGTGGAGTTGCTGCCTTAAGGGTCTGTCCCGCTGGCGTGACCTTTCAGCGACTGTCTTCGACCTTCAAGCTCGAGGGCACTCGCCTGGAAAACCTCGAGCTGGATCGACCGTCAGCGATGAGACCGCGAGCTGGATCGCCCGACCGCACGCACGCACACACACACACACACACACTCGCACACTCACACACGCACGCACACACACACGCACGCACACACGCACACACACACTACAACATCACACACTAACACACACCAAAGCTCACCAACTCACTCACACACACACACACTCACTCCCTCTCAGCATCAACTACACAACACACACACTCTCTCTCACACACGCAAACACACTACACTAACTCACACACACACATTTCACTCACTCACACTACACACACACACACACACACGACTACACACACACACACACACACACACAACACACATACACACAACTCACACTCACCACACACACGCACACACACACACACACACACACACACACACACACGCACACACACACACGCACGCACGCACGCACACACACACACACGCACGCACGCGCACGCACGCACACACACACACACGCGCGCGCACACACGCAAACACACACACGAACGCACACACGCACACACGCACGCACACATACACACACACACACACACACACATACACACACACACACACACACACACATACACACATACACACACGCACACGCACACACACGCACGCACATGCACGCACACACACACACACACACACACACACACACACACACACACACACACACACACGCACGCACACTCACACACACACACACACACATCGCAAAGGTGGGGGCCAGGGAAAGCGGGGGAGCGCTGTCTGAAATTCACACCCGCGATGAACAGAAAGGTAAAAGACAGCTACGCAGTGTACGGTAAGTCTGTTGCAAGTCTGTTCTACCCCCCTCCCCCTCCCCCTCCCCCTCCACCTCCACCTCCCCCTCCCCCTCCCCCTCCCCCTCCATCCTCCACCTCCCCCTCCCTCTCGGCAGTCCCCCCTCGAATAACATTTTTAGTGCAAGATAAAGTCCGATTATTAATGTTTAATGTTTTATGTGTCAGTCCTAACTGTCGCAGTATGTCATGTTGTCACTTGCGGGCGGAGCACCAAGGCAAATTCCTTGTATGTGAATACTTGGCCAATAAACGTATTCATTCATTCATTAAAGATAAGGTTTAACTTGGCAACACGGACATGGCGGGCTGAAGAGCCTTTTCCTGCGCTGCGCTGTTCGATATTCTCAAGGCATGAACACAAGCTGAATAACTTTAATTCTTTGCTTCTCCCCTTCAGTTGATTCTCTTTCTTCTGACCAGCAGGCAAATCTTTTCTATTGTGGTGCAGTATTTATAATTTGTACTCCAAAGTTGCCCAGCGCTGCAGGCAGGATTTATCACCGGCAGTTCGGACTCTGAAGTGCAAAGATAGCTAATATACTAAACAATAAATGCCGTTCCTTTCAGTTCCCAAGCTTTGTAATGTCAGCAGAGAGGGATAGAAACATGGCGTGTGCTACAGCATGGAAACAGGCCCTTCGGCCCAACTTGCCCACGCCGACCAACATGTCCCAGCTGCACTAGTCCCACCTGCCTGCATTTGGTCCATATCCCTCCAAACTTGTCCTATCCATGTACCTGTCTAAATGTTTCTTCAACGTTGGGATAGTCCCAGCCTCAACGACCTCCTCTGGCAGCTCGTTCCATACACCCACCACCTTCTGTGTGGAAAAAGTTACCCATAACATTCCTATTCAATCTTTCCCCCTTCACCTTTAAACCTATGTCCTCTGGTCCTCGATTCCCCTACTCTGGGCAAGAGACTCTGTGCGTCTACCCGATCTATTCCTCTCACGATTTTGTACACCTCTATAAGATCATTTATTTTGCTGGGAAACATAGAAACATAGAAAATAGGTGCAGGAGTAGGCCATTCGGCCCTTCGAGCCTGCACCGCCATTCAATATGATCATGGCTGATCATCCAACTCAGTATTCTGTGCCTGCCTTCTCTCCATACCCCCTGATCCCTTTAGCCACAAGGGCCACATCTAACTCCCTCTTAAATATAGCCAATGAACTGGCCTCAACTACCTTCTGTGGTAGAGAGTTCCAGAGATTCACCACTCTCTGTGTGAAAAATGTTTTTCTCATCTCGGTCCTAAAAGATTTCCCCCTTATCCTTAAACTGTGACCCCTTGTCCTGGACCTCCCCAACATCGGGAACAATCTTCCTGCATCTAGCCTGTCCAACCCCTTAAGAATTCTGTAAGTTTGGAAGGTGACAAGGAGGCACGCAATCAGTAATGTTTGATCAGGAGGGCAGTTAAACTAGTCGGAGAGGGACAGAGAGAGAGTGAGAGCTGAACTTCCAATTTGCGCTGGGCCTCACTCTGACAGTGGAGGATGCCTGTGTAAGAAGGAACTGCAGATGCTGGTTTACAGCGAAGATAAGACACACAATGCTGGAGTAACTCAGCCGGACAGGCAGCATCTCTGGAGAGAAGGTATGGGTGCGATGGAATCAGTCTGAAGACCCAAAACGTCACCCATTCCTTCTATCCAGAGATGCTGCCTGTCCCGCTGAGTTACTCCAGCATTTTATGAATATTGACCTCTCTAACTTCAAGTAACCCTTGCTTTCCCTCTCTCTCCATCCCTCCCCCATCCTATTTCGCCGGCCAGTCGGACTGTCCTCCTGATTAAATGTTATCTCTGTTCACTTCGTTGTCAGCTTCTCCTCGCTAACGATGACCCATTCGACATTGAACTGCGGCCCCTTTGACCTCCCGTTTTCACACCTTACCCTTCCTTATCTCTGTGTCTCCCTCTCCCCTAGGGTCGCCAACTTTCTCGCTCCCAAATAAGGGACAAAAGGTCAAAATAGGGGGCCAAATTCCCGACGGCAATCCGTTGACCGACTCGGCCGTGGCTGGGTGAATGATGAGTTGGCCCGGGGTGCTGGACTGCACACAAAGCCCAGCCGGCGGGGGCAGCTGAGGAGTTTTGGCCCGGGGGCCACGTCCAACTCATGAACCGATGATCGACCATGAGAAGGAGGGGTGGTGGTGGTGTCGGCGGTAAGGGGTTGGACAGGCTAGATGCAGGAAGATTATTCCCGGTGTTGGGGAAGTCCAGAACTAGGGGTCGCAGTTTAAGGATAAGAGGGAAGTCTTTTAGGACTGAGATGAGGAAATCATTTTTCACACAGAGAGTGGTGAATCTGTGGAATTCTCTGTCACAGTAGGTAGTTGAGGCCACAGTTCATTGGCTATATTTAAGAGGGAGTTAGATGTGGCCCTTGTAGCTAAAGGGATCAGGGGGTATGGAGAGAAGGCAGGTACAGGATACTTAGTTGGATGATCAACCATGATCATATCAAATGGCAGTGCTGGCTCGAAGGGCCGAATGGCCTCTACTCCTGCACCTATTTTCTATGTTTCTATGTTTCTATGTAAGCGAAGGTCTGAAGGTCGGACAGCTGGCCGGGCTGCCTCTCCCCTGACTCTCAGTCTGAAGAAGGGTCTCGACTCGAAACGTCGCCCATTCCTTCTCTCCAGAGATGCTGCCTGCGTTACTGAGTTACTCCAGCTTTTTGTGTCTATAAATATATAGGCGCTGCACTACGAATGCCACTTAATGTCGGGAGAGCCAGTTTGTCGATTCGGGATGCATGTGCGGGTAGCAGCATCTTGATGCCCCTTGACAACTTGTTAACTAACTCGTGAATTATTCAGCAACGGCTGAGGATTTGGCTAAATAATTTTTTTTTAAATCCAGTTAGTAGGCAGGCAGGAGAGAATATCACGGCTAATCTCACTGATCTGGAACAAGCAGCCAAAGGAGATTTGGAAACCAGTCCCTTCAGCCCACAACAAACTTGAGCTTCCAGCAGCGGAAAAGAATGCCCCTTCTCTCTCCCCCTTCTCTCTCATAGTCCCTCACCTGTTTTGGGCAGAATTTCTGGCAGATTCCCACCAGGCCTGAGTGACTGAGCTGCCAGCCCAAGAATATATTCGGCCGACAATGTCCAAAACCAGTCCCTTCAGCCCACAACACCCATACTAGCATTCCAGAAAGCCCCCCCTCCCCACTGGCCACCAATATTGGAATTGGTGGAGAGGTGGAATATTTTTTAATGGGGTTTATTAAGGAGATTGGTTGATATAACTGCAGAAACACGACCAAACAGACCATTCTAATGGTCTGCACGGTGGCGCAGCGGGTAGAGCTGCTGCCTTACAGCGCTTGCAGCGCCGGGGACCCGGGTTCGATCCCGACTACGAAGATCTGGGAGAAAAACCCACGCGGGTCACGGGGAGAACGTGCAAACTCCGTACGGACAGTACGGAGTTTGTACGTTCTCCCCGTGACCCGCGTGGGTTTTTCTCCCAGATCTTCGTAGTCGGGATCGAACGGACAGTACGGAGATTGCACGTTCTCCCCGTGACCCGCGTGGGTTTTCTCCGGGATCTCCGGTTTCCTCCCACACTCCAAAGACGTGCAGGTCTGTAGGTTGGTTGGCTTGGTATAAGTAAGTAAGTAAGTAAGTAAGTTTATTGGCCAAGTATTCACATACAAGGAATTTGCCTTGGTGCTCCGCCCACAAGTAACAACATGACACATACAGTGACAGTTACGAATGACTCAGAAAACACTAAACATTAATAATAATAAAACATTAATGATAAAACACCATTGATCAAGCATGTGAGCCAACAAAATACCAGATCAAAGGGAGGCTACAGATTTTTGGCTGTTGAGTAGAGCAACTACTCGTGGATAAAAACTGTTTTTATGTCTGTGGCCGTGGCAGCTTTGACAGTCCGGAGTCGCCTTCCAGAGGGAAGTGACTCAAAGAGGTTGTGGCCGGGGTGAGAGGGGTCAGAGATGATCTTGCCCGCTCGCTTCCTGGCCCTTGCAGTGTACAGTTCATCAATGGAGGGAAGGTTGCAGCCAATATCCTTCTCAGCTGATCGGACGATTCGCCGCAGCCCCCGGGTGTCGTGCTTGGTGGCCGAGCCAAACCAGACCATGATGGAGAAGGTGAGTGTAAATTGTCCCCAGTGTGTGTAGGATAGTGTTAGCGTGCGGGGATCGCTGGTCGGCGCGGACTCGGCGGGCCGAAGGGCCTGATTCCACGCTGCATCTCTAAACGAAATAAACTAAACGCGAATCGGAAGGCACTGCAGATGCTGGTTGACACTGAAGATAGACACAAAATGCTGGAGTAACTCAGCAGGACGGAATGGGTGATGCATGGATGGAGAGAAGGAATGGGTGACGTTTTGGATCGAGTCACTTCTTCAGACAGGGAAGGGGGAACTGAAGGTATGAGATGGTCTGAAGAAGGGTCTCGACCCAAAACGTCACCTATCCATGTCCTCCAGAGGTGCTGCCTGGCCCGCTGAGATACTCCAGCACTTTGTGTCGTTGGTGGTAGAGTGCCGGCAGTATAAAACCCTGTCGAATCTGATTTAAGAGACACTTGGCATTATTTATTTGCTTAGACAATACCGCATGACGGAAGTCACATTTCATCACAAAATGGACCAGCTCGTCATTTTTAACGGCCTTCATTGAAATGCTGTACGTTTTAGTTCAGTTTAGTTTAGAGATACAGCGCAGAAACAGTGCCCTCGGCCCACCGAGTCTGCACCGTCCAGCGATCCCCCCCCTCACTAACGTCACCCAGAACGTCACCCATTCCTTCGCTCCAGTGATGCCTCCTCTGCCATTGAGTTATTCCAGCATTTTGTGTCTATATTAGATTGTAGTTTAGGTTAGATCTCCGTTCTCCCCGCGACACTTCTTCTGCAGTTGTATAGGGGTCTGGTGAGACCACATCTGGAGTATTGTGCACAGTTTTGGTCTCCTAATTTGAGGAAGGACATCCTTGTGATCGAGGCAGTGCAGCGCAGGTTCACGAGATTGATCCCCTGGGATGGTGGGACTGTCGTATGAGGAAAGATTGAAAAGACTAGGTTTGTATTCACTGGAGTTTAGAAGGATGAGGGAGGGGATCTTATAGAAACATATAAAATTATAAAAGGACTGGACAAGCTAGATGCAGGAAAAATGTTCCCAATGTTTGGGCGAGTCCAGAACCAGGGGCCACAGTCTTAGAATAAAGGGGTCATTTAAGATTATGGTGAGAAAAAACTTTTTCACCCAGAGAGTTGTGAATTTATGGAATTCCCTGCCACAGAGGGCAGTGGAGGCCAAGTCACTGGATGGATTTAAGAGAGAGTTAGATAGAGCTCTAGGGGCTGGTGGAGTCAAGGGATATGGGGAGAAGGCAGGCACGGGTTATTGATTGGGGACAATCAGCCATGATCACAATGATTGGCGGTGCTGGCTCGAAGGGCCGAATGGCCTCCTCCTGCACCTATTTTCTATGTCTGTGTCTATGTTAGTTTTGAGAGAGAGCGTGGAAACAGGCGCTTCGGCCCACCAAAGATAGACACAAAATGCTGGGGTAACTCAGCGGGACGGGCAGCATCTCTGGAGAGACGGAATGGGTGACATTTCGGGCCGAGACTCTTCATCAGATTTGGCTCAGCTTTTTAATTTCCCCCCTGGCTCCAGTTTGAAGAAGGGTCTCATAGCTTCATAGATACATAGACAATAGGTGCTGGAGTAGGCCATTCGGCCCTTCGAGCCAGCACCGCCATTCAATGTGATCACTAACACCATCATGTGAGCTGTTATGTTGTCTGTTTATGATGTCTTGTTTATTCTCCTGTACAGCACTTTGGTCAACATTGGTTGTTTTAAAGTGCTTAACAAATAAAGTTGGATTGGATTGGATTGGATCCTACACACACACTAGGGGCAGTTTTCATTTACACCAAGCCAATTAACCTTCAAACCTGCCCGTCTTTGGAGTGTGGGAGGAAACCGAAGATCTCGGAGAAAACCCACGCGGGTCAGGGGGAGAACGTGCAAACTCCGTGAGGACAGCATTCGCGGTCGGGATCGAACCCGGGTCTCCGGCGCTGCGAGGCAGCGACTCTACCCGCTGCTCCACCGTGGCCGCCTAGATGTTTAGATATTTACTTAGACACTGAAAGCAACTTATGAGATGAATCTTTGAGCAGTTGAAGCAATGAGAATGAGTAAAACCAATTTACACTGTTGACAGGCAAATATCCTACATCACTCTGATATGTAATAGGATGTAATAGGATCAGAATTTAAACATACACTTTGATGCGGAGAAAACGGCAGGCTTAAAATGCATCATATTTTTGCCCAGGGTGTCGGAAGCTTGAAGTAACTTCGTGTTTTGGTAATTAAAACAAAACTATTTCAGACTTACAGCATTTTGGGCAAAATGGACTCAGATCAGAATGCAGTTTTACATAAGAGGTCAGCAGGCACGGCGAATAAGGCAGAAACAGGCATGTCTGAAGAAGGGTCTCGACCCGAAACGTCATCCCATTCCTTCTCTCCTGAGATGCCGCCTGTCCCGCTGAGTTACCCCAGCTTTTTGTGTCATAGAGTCATAGAGCGATACAGCATTGAAACAGGCCCTTCGGCCCAACTGGCCCACAATGTCCCAGCTACACTAGACCCACTTGCCTGTGCTTAGTCAGTCCATAACCTGTCCTATCCATGTAACTGTCCAACTCTTTCTCAAACGATGGGATAGTCCCAACCTGAACTCTTCAGGCAGCTCGTTCCATACACCCACCACCCTCTGTGTGAAAAAGTGAACCCTCGGATTCCTATAAATCTTTGCCCTTCACCTTGAAACTGGTCCTCAATTCCCCAACTCTGGGTAAAAGTATTTGTCTTTCTACGAATTACAGTACGCTGTGTTTGTGTGTACGAGTTGCTTCAGAATTTCACTGTTATAGTCACTGTATAGAGTCGTACAGCACGGCAACAGGCCCTTCGGCCCAACTTGTCAATGCTGACCAAGATGCCCCATCCACCTATCTAGTCCCACCTGCCCGCGTTTGTTCCAAGTCCCTCTCAACCTTTCCAAATCCATGTACCTGTCCAAATGTCTTTTAAACGGTGTCCTAGTACCTCCTCTGGCAACTCTGGTTCCATACACCCACCACACTCAGTGTGAAAAAGTTGCCCCTCAGGTTCTTACTAAATCTCTCCCCACTCACTTTAAACCGATGTCCCCTGGTTCTAGATAGAAACATAGAAACATGGAAAATAGGTGCAGGAGGAGGCCATTCATTGTGGAATTTATCTTGCACTAAACATTATCCCCTTCATCCTGTATCTGTACAGTGTGAACGGCTAGATGATAATCACGTATGTAGTCATTCCTCAGACTGGTTAGCAGGTGACAAAAGGCCTTTCACTGTAACTTGGTGCATGTGACAATAAGCTAAACTAAACTAAACTAATTTAAACTGAACTCAGCCTCCGACGTTGTCTGGAAAACACTCCAATTTGTCTCAACTTGTTGCTATTAGCTTCTAATCCCGTCCGTTTTAAATCCGTTTTTTTTATAGTTTTTAGTGAGTCCTGTTTTTTGTTTGTAGGGGATATGGTCTTTTTAATGTGGGGGGTAGGTGTAAACTTAATTTCTAGGTCCCTACCTGGTCGGTGTGGCAGCCTTTTCTCCGGGCTGCCCGTTGACCCGTCCTCGTGGCCTACCTGCGGGCTTGGAGCGCCGTTTCCTGGCGGGAACCGCCCAGCACCTCGGCCTCGGCGGCGGCACAGCATTGGAGCGCTGGAGCGGAGCGGGCGATCCCTTGCCTGGGTCGCCGCGCTGGAGCTCTGGCGAGCTGGACCGCCGAGAGCAACATCTCCGGGCTGCGGGTCTGCGGAGCGGAGAGGCGGCAGTGTGGAGAGGCGGCGCCGACTTTTTCATCGGGAGCCTGGGAGCTCCAAACCGGCGCGGCCTTGTCGGCTTCGGCAACCGCGGGCTCCAACCAGGAAGCGGCCGTTCCAGGTGGCCCAGCCGCCAAAAGGACTCTCCCGACGCCGGGGCAAGACCACCCGGTGAGAACGGCCAGGGACATCGGGCCTCCGTAGAGGCAATTGCGGTGGCCTCAATAGGCCTGACTTTGGGGTGAACATGGGGTGGGGACTGGACATTGTGCCTTCCTCCACAGTGCTATCCACTGTGGGGGGATGATTTTTTTTGTCTAATTGTAGTCTTGTAGGTCTGTGTCCAAGATGGCTGCCATGAAGGGAGAGTGGACGCTGGCACGATTTGGTTGCCGCTGCTCCCTCTTCACACTGTGTTTTTGATTTTCTGTTTTTGGATTGAATCCTGTTTTTAATTTGTGTCTCTGTGATGTCTTTATTACTAGTTATATTCCGATTATATGTTATTCCGATATACTATGTAAGGTGTCCTTGAGATGTTTGAAAGGCGCCCATTAAATAAAATTTATTATTATTATTATTATTAACTTCAAGTAACCCTTGCTTTCCCTCTCTCTCCATCCCTCCCCCATCCTCGTTTTCCGACTAGTTTTTCTCTCCTCCTGATTAATTTTTCCCGATTGTATTCCTCGTTGTCACCTTCCCCTCAGCTGACAATGAACCATTCCACATTTCCCTTGACCTTTGTCCCCTCTGATCTCTCCTTTTCACACCTCGCCCTCCCATATCTCTGCGTTTGCCTCTCCCCTGGCTCTCAGTCTGAAGGAGGGCGTCAACCCGAAACGTCACCTATTCCTTCGCTCCGCAGACGCTGCCTCACCCGCTGAGTTCCTCCAGCACTTTTGTTTATTTCGGTTTTTCGAGCATCTGCAGTTCCTTCTGACACGAGTATAAACGCGAGGTTTTCTTGTTGCCATGGAAACTTTAACTTGAGTCGCTGTGCTGATTAATTACTGAAATCGGGGTGAAATCTGGTCGTTTTGATGCTTTGAATTCAACCATATGCAGCCTTTGGGTCCGATCAATAGAGATATCCATTGAAAATAAAGCATGGTTGATCACCAATAGATTTGCCTTAACTCGTCCCGCAAGGCTCCTCCATTTCGTTTACTCAGTAAAAGAGAATTATTAAGGCTTAGAGATAATAAATGATTCAGTAGCAATGCAGGACAGAAGACTCATCTCGCTGTGAGAGGCCAGAATGAAAGGAAGTGTGTGTTAGCGCAGTATTGAAGGTTAATGAAGTGGACATCCACAAACCCAGGCTGTTTTCATGTGTGATATCTGTGTTCACCCTGCCTTGAATCTCCTTGGACACCTCCTTACTTCCTGTTTTTAAAAAATTTTTACTCAAAAATATTTATTCAATTATTAAAAATAATATTTACAACACAATAAACCAAACCAGAACCCACCACCATCGTACAAGACCAACAAATATACTAAATAAACCACTATACAGCCATGTTACAGTCCTTGTCCAGGATGCATTCCACCCCCAGCGGTGCCCAGCGGTCCCGGAAATCCCCCAGGGAGCCCGTGGACAGGGCGTAGTCCCGTCTCTAACGCCACCCGGGCGTGGGCGTAACACCGGGAAAGCCCTCTGCCGCCTGGCGCCACGGAAACAGGCCCACCGAGCCCGCGCCGACCAGCGATCGAACCCGTTCACTGGCACCGTCCGACACACATAGACATAGACATAGGTGCAGGAGGAGGCCATTCGGCCCTTCGAGCCAACAGCGCCATTCATTGTGATCACGGCTGATCATCTCCAATCAATAACCCGTGCCTGCCTTCTCCCCATATCCCTTGACTCCACTAGCCCCTAGAGCTCTATCTAACTCACTCTTAAATCCATCCAGTGATTTGGACTCCACTGCCCTCTGTGGCAGGGAATTCCATAAATTCACAACTCTCTGGGTGAAAAGGTTTGTTCTCACCTCAGTCTTAAATGACCTCCCCTTTATTCTAAGACTGTGGCCCCTGGTTCTGGACTCGCCCAACATTGGGAACATTTTTTCCTGCATCTAGCTTGTCCAGTCCTTTTATAATTTTATATGTTTCTATAAGATCTAGGGACGCTAGGGACAATTTACAATCGGCTGGTCGGTGCGGACTCGGTGGGCCGAAGGGCCTGTTTCCGTGCTGGATCTCTAATCTATAGTCACCGCAGTTGTACTGTATACGAAACTCAGCAAATAGTTAGCCAATGGCAAACGGCAGCTACCATCAATTGCCCATTTCGTTTAAAAAAGAACGGCAGCTGCTGGAAAAATCAAAGGTAGACAAAAATGCTGGAGAAACTCAGCGGGTGAGGCAGCATCTATGGAGCGAAGGAAATAGGCCACGTTTCGGTTCTCAACAATTTTCAGGCTCCTGTACCTTCTTCAGTGGGGATGGCAGTGGTTCAATGAGTGTGTGGCCAGGATGGTGTGGGTCTTTGATGATGTTGGCTGCACTTTGATGATATTGGCGGAGATTCGGAGGCTCCAACCGCAGGTCTGGCGGACGGTGGCGCCGGGAGCCCGCGGGTCCCTGCTGGGAGACTGCTTTTCGGGGCTTTCCGCAACGGCGACTTCTCCCGCCCGAGTTGTGGAGTTGAGGATGACCTGGAGCGGGGCCTTACATCATCGCCCGGCGCGGCTTTAAATGGCCGCGGGACTTGCTAGCGCACGCCGGGGGCTCCAACACCAAGACCCGGAGCGTGGCCTTGCATCGCCCGGTGCGGCTTTAATGGCCGCGGGACACTTACCATCGGGGGCTTTGACTCTGACATCGGGAGGAGAATGGGGAGTGCAGGGGCGAGATAAGGCTTTGCCTTCCATCACAGTGAGGAGGAGATTCACTGTGATGGATGGTTGTGTAAATTGTGTTGTGTCTTGGTTCTTTTTCTTGTGTGTATGACTGCAGAAACCAAACTTCGTTTGAACCTCAATGAGGTTTAAATGACAACAAATAAATGGTATCATTGTATCGTATCATAGTATCATTTTCGAGGCAGCGACTGCGATAGATCCCTTCGATGGTGGGGAGGTCAGAGTCGGTGATGGACTGGACAGTGGTCACAACCTTTTGTCAGTCTTCTCTGCTCCTGGATGTTCAAGTTGCCGAAGCAGGCCGCGATGCAGTCAGTCAGCATGCTCTCTACTCTGCACCTGTAGAAGCTCAGGAGAATGAATCCTCTTTGACATGCCGACTCTCCGTAATCTTCGCAGAAATTAATTTTAATTAAACAGGAGTCACCATGGCTGATAGGAGCATGGCTAATATTATGATCTTATCACTAACGAACTACAAATTAAAAACTCGCACAGAGTCTCGTCGCCTCAGTTCGACTGCAGTGCTCGTGCCAAATAACAGCCTGCATCTGAAGCATTATCTTTCAGTTAGCACAATATGATGCCACAATGGAGCAGGCAAAGGTCTCCAGCCTTTGAATCACTTCCCTCTGGAAGGCGACTCCGGACTGTCAAAGCTGCCGCAGCCAGACATAAAAACAGCTGTTTTCCCACGAGCAGTAGCTCCACTCAATAACCAAAAATCTGTAGCCTCCCTTTGATCTGGTATTTTATTTAATTCACATGTTTAATCCATAATGTTTTATTATCAATGTTTAATTTTTTTATGTGTCATTCCTAACTGTTACTGTATGTCATGTTGTCACTTGCGGGCAGAGCACCAAGGCAAATTCCTTGTATGTGAATACTTGGCCAATAAACTTATTCATTCATTCATACACTGGGTGCCTCTCACTCATTGCCAAAAAGGCTTGTCTCTTACAGATAGCAGTGGTCACGAGAGAAATAGATCCGGTAGACAGACGCACAGAGTCTCTTGCCCCAGAGTTTGGGGAATCTAGGACCAGAGGACACAGGATTAAGATGAGGGTGGGGGGGAAAGATTTAACAGGAATCTGAGGGGTAACTTTTTCACACACAAAGGGTGGTGGGTGTATGGAACAAGCTGCCGGAGGAGGTAGTTGAGGCTGGGACGATCTCAACATTAAAGAAACAGTTAGACAGGTACATGGATGAGACAGGTTTAGAGGGATATGGACCAAGCGCAGGCAGGTGGGACTAGCGTAGCTGTGACATGGTTGGCCGATGTGGGCAAGTTGGGCCGAAGGGCCTGTTTCCACGATGTATCACTCTATGACTATGACTGTATGACTAACTAAGAATTCAGAAATAGGAATTAAGAAACTCAGAATTAAAAGTGCGCTCGGAAAGGAGGTGAGGAGGAACTTCTTTAGTCAGAGGGTAGTTCTCAGAAATTACAGTAATCCACAGTAATCTGTGGAACTCATTGCCACTGTGGAGGCCAAGTCAGTGGATGTTTTTAAGGCAGAGATAGACAAATTCTTGATTAGAACGGGTGTCGAGGGTTATGGGGAGAAGGCAGGAAAATGGGGCTAAGAGGGTGAGATGAGCCATGATTGAATGGCGGGGTGGACTGGATGGGCCGAATGGCCTAATTCTACTCCTAGAACGTGAGCTTGTGAAAATGAATGATACCCTACTGGGTAGCTTCAGCGATGGCTCAGCGGTAGAGTTGCTGCCTCACAGCGCCAGAGACCCGAGTTCGATCCTGACTACGGGTGCTGTCTGTACGGAGTTTGTACGTTCTCCCCGTGACCTGCGTGGGTTTTCTCTGGGTGCTCTGGTTTCCTCCTACATTCCAAAGATGTATAGGTTGGTAGGATAATTGGCTTTTGGGGACTTGCCCCCCTAGCGTTTGTAGTGTAGTGTTAGTGTATGGGGTGACCAATTCTACTCCTGTAACTTGTGCCTTGTGAAGGGTCTCGCCCTGAAACGTCACCTATTCCTTTTCTCCAGAGATGCTGCCTGACCTGTTGAGTTACTCCAGCTTTTCGTGTCCACCCATGACTTTAATGACATGTTTCTATTTTAAAAACAGCCGGAAAGCAGTAATTTTATGCGAATACCTATAAATGGCGGAGTAGACTCGTTGCGTCGAATGGCCTAATCCTGCTCCTAGAACTTGTTAACTTGTAGTTTAAGAAGGAACTGCAGATGCTGGAAAATCGAAGGTAGACAAAAGTGCTGGAGAAACTCAGCGGGTGCAGCAGCATCTATGGAGCGAAGGAAATAGGCAACGTTTCGGGCCGAAACCCAGAAGGGTTTCGTCCCGAAACGTTGCCTATTTCCAGAAGTGTTTCGTCCCGAAACGTTGCCTATTTCCTTCGCTCCATAGACGCTGCTGCACCCGCTGAGTCTCTCCAGCTTTTTTGTGCACCTTTGTTAACTTGTAGAGTTATTCAGTGCAGAAGCAGGCCCTTCAGCCCAGCCACTTCCATCCCGACCTTTTTCGACCCATTTGAAATAGTCTGAAGAAGGGTCTCGACCCGAGACGTCACCTGTCCCTTCTCTCCAGAGATGCTGCCCGTCCCGCTGAGTTACTCCAGCATTCGGTGTGTCTAAGCATGGAGGACATGTTGCGTTTCATGTCCCTAGGCTGATGTCTTGCACGCCTACAAACGCTGTATTAAACTGCGAGTGTTAGCAGCAGGGCAGCAATTCAACAAATGGAGATTGCAATTATATTGACGTCAAATCCGGACGATTTTTTCAAATTGTGATTCTTCTCACGCATTCTCGTGGGGAAGGGTGAAAGGGCTTCTCTCTTCAGTCTGACTACTTGATTAAATACAAACCATGTGAAGTCCTTGGCACTAAGCAACTGTGTGAGGTCCTTGAATTAGTTCCATGAAGTGCGTGGCATTGGTACAACAAGAGCCAGTGATTTGGATAATGGGAAAGGTACTGCTCCTTTGTCTGACTGTGAGAGATAGGCCTGGCGAACTGGAGAAATAGCCCGCAGTAAAGAGCTGGCCTTGCGCGCTTGGTGGCTTACTTAAGTGGCTCTGATATCTCAAGTAACACGTCCCAGCAGGAGAGGTGGAATTTGTGGCGTCCTTCCCAATCATTTCATCCATCTGTCTTGAGAAGGGCCTTGACAGAGATGCTGCCTGTCCCGCTGAGTTAAGGGGCCTGTCCCGCTGAGGCGATTTTTAGGCGACTCCAGGCCACTAGGCCGTCGCCACATGGCCAATAGACAATAGACAATAGACAATAGGTGCAGGAGTAGGCCATTCGGCCCCTCGAGCCAACACCGCCATTCAATGTGATCATGGCTGATCATCCCCAATCAGTACCCCGTTCCTGCCTTCTCCCCATATCCCCTGACTCCGCTATCTTTAAGAGCCCTATCTAGCTCTCTCTTGAAAGCATCCAGAGAACCTGCCTCCACCGCCCTCTGAGGCAGAGAATTCCACAGACTCACCACGCTCTGTGAGAAAAAGTGTTTCCTCGTCTCCGTTCTAAATGGCTTACCCCTTATTCTTAAACTGTGTGTGGCCCCTGGTTCTGGACTCCCCCAACATCGGGAACATGTTTCCTGCCTCTAGCGTGTCCAAACCCTTAAGACGCTACGACTCTTCGGGCGACTGAGGAGACGACTCACGGCCGTACAGGCGACATGTCGCGGGGTGAAGCCCGTACGGTGATGAGTAGTCGCCCAAAGAGTCGTACCTTGTTCTGGTCGCCGCTGGATTTTCGACCTTGAATATTTTCGGAGACCTGCTGCTGCGTTTATTCCCATTTCCCACATTTGCACTCTGCTCCCCGCACCTTTGTCTCTCCTTTGTATATTCCTTTCAGAGGGTTAGTTATAGACCTTCTCTCAAGTATGCCTTTTATTCATCATGCCTAATGCGGCTTGAAATTCGAATGCAATAAAAAAAAAAAAAGTCCCTTCAAATAATTCTACTGAGTGGCGCACACTCCTGAATAACAAATGAGCTGCTTTAATCAGCTACACGGCAGCTTTCAGTCACAAAGCCACATCTGCCTGTGTTTCTCTTTCTTGGCTCGGAGCAGGGGGTGGTCACAGCGCCAGTGACCCGGGTTCGATCCTGACTCCTGGTACTGCCTGCACGGAGTTTGCACGTTCTCCCCGTGACCTGCGTGGGTTTTCTCCGGGTGCTCCGGTTTCCTCCCGCACTCCAAAGACACGGAGGTTTGTGGGTTCATTGCCTTCGGTAAAATAGTAAATGTTCCCCTGTGTTCACAGGTTCATAGGTTGGACAATAGACAATAAGACAATAGGCGCAGGAGTAGGCCATTCGGCCCTTCATGCCAGCACCGCCATTCAATGTGATCATGGCTGATAGAAACATAGAAACATAGAAAATAGGTGCAGGAGTAGGCCATTCGGCCCTTCGAGCCAGCACCGCCATTCAATATGATCATGGATGATCGTCCAAAATCAGTAGCACCGTTCCTGTTTTCTCCCCATATCCCTTGATTCCGTTAGCCCAAAGAGCTCTAATGCCCCTGTCCCACTTAGGAAACCTGAACGGAAACCTCTGGAGACTTTGCGCCCCACCCAAGGTTTCCGTGCGGTTCCCGGAGGTTCCCGGAGGTTTTTGTCAGTCTCCCTACCGGCTTCCACTACCTGCAACCTCCGGCAACCACCTGCAACCTCCGGGAACCGCACGGAAACCTTGGGTGGGGCACAAAGTCTCCAGAGGTTTCCGTTCAGGTTTCCCAAGTGGGACAGGGGCATAAGTCTCTCTCTCTCAGCAGTCTGGTTTTTTTGTGCTTGATTATCCATCCTTTTTTAATTATCCAGACTGTCTGTCATTGGTCACCTTGGCTGCATCCACATCCCAAGGGGAATTTCTGCATTGCAGTCCCTGGTCCAAGGATCACTGCAGTGTTAGTCCGGGTAGCGTTGATGAAAGGCGTCCTTGTTAATTACCCTCAAGGTAGACGTGCGGGCATCAGCAGGAGTTGTTAGAATAGAATCCGGGATGTGCTCTGGAAACAGAGTGCTGCATTAGTTAAAGCCCAGCCAGTCTCCATTGATCCAGCCAGGCTTTTCTTTTCATTTACTGAGCTCACGGGCTAATTTGCACTGATTTACGTTGAGCTGGTTGCGAGAGGTGTCAGCAAATATTCCCATCCAGCCGGCTTCTCCTCTACGGGCGGAGCTGCAGCGTTCAGGCCAAGCCCGTGACTGCCGTCGTGGTGAGGAGCGAGCTGTAGCTGGGCAAGGTTTCGATCACCGACACCTACACGCCGTCGAACGCCACCGCCGCCGTTTACGATACGATACACGAAACTATGCGATACGATAGAACTTTATTTATCCCAGGAGGGAAATTGGTCAACACACGCACACACACACGCACACACACACACACACACACGCACACACGCACGCACACACACACACACACACACACACACACACACACACGCACGCACGCACACACACACACACACACACACACACACACACACACACGCACGCACACACGCACGCACGCACACACACACACACACACACACACACACACACGCACGCACACACGCACGCACACACGCGCACACGCACACACACACACACACACACACACACACACACACACACACACACACACACACTCACACGCACGCACGCACACGCACGCACACACGCGCACACGCACACACACACGCACACACGCACACACGCGCACACACACACACACACACGCACACACACACACACACACGCACACACGCACACACACACACGCGCACACACGCGCACACACCCACGTTCACACATGCATGCTCATACACACACATTAGCATATGCTTGCACGCACACACATACACGCACGTGCATACACGCTCACACGCATGCACACACATGTGCATACACACTTGCATGCACACACATGCATGTGCATATGCGCTCACACGCGGACGCGCATACAAACGCTCTCACGCACGCGCATACACGCTCACGTGCACACACCCACGCACACACATGCATGCATACGCACACACCAATGTACACACCTACACGCACGCGCACATGCACACACACATGTGCACACTCGCATACATACACGCCGATATATATGTAAAGTTATAATCATATATATAAAATGATACATGTGCACATGTGTTTAAGTCTACTTAAATATACATGAGCATACATTACACACACAAACAGACTGATTTGATATTGAGACAGATAAAGCTATACCATGGGCTAACCAGTCTAGTTTCTTTCAGTTTTTAGAGATGCAGCGTGGAAACAGGCCCTTCGGCCCACCGAGTCCGTGCCGACCAGCGATCATCCCGTACACTAGTACTACCCCACACACACTAGGGGGCAATTTACAGGAGCCATTTAACCTCCAAACCCGCACGTCTTCGGAGTGCGGGAGGAAACCGCGGTGAGCACCCAGAGGAAACGCACGCGGTCACAGGGAGAACGTGCAAACTCCCCACCCACCCCCCCACAGACGGAGAGCACCCGGGGTCAGGATCGAACCCGGGTCCCTGGCGCCGTGAGGCAGCATCTGTACAACTATGCCGCCCTTTTGGTCCAGCGAACATTTCAGAGATTGTGCCCAACCCTGGCCCTTAAATGTAATTTTGACAAATTTGCAGTCAACCTAATGTTCATCTTATTTTGGAAAGTGCGGTAATTTAACGGACCACATGTTCCCTGTCCCTATTTATAGGAGACGTGAGGAGAGTGACAAATTGTGGTGTCAGGGTTATTGTATTTTCTCGAGAAAGAGCTACAACAAAAAAATCAGTTTGCATCGGATGAAGAGTAATGAGTCAGCGCCCAGAGTCACCGCTTCATAAAGTGGCGTCAAAACTCCGCAAGCAATATTAAGTCGACATATTAAATCGAAACACTGGCCTGACGACACTGGGAATGCGATGGCTTTGTATAGGGTGATTTCACGAAAGGTCACTGGAGCGCAGATCCGCACCCACGTGACCAAAAATTTTAACTGGGGGACAAGCGTCACTTCCGGTACATGTTAGTGGATGGGAAAACACGCACTTTCACACCCGTTAAAAACATCGAAAACGGCCCGTTTTTGAGCTGCAATTTACTGAGCCAGTCGGGGTGACCGTGAGGAATAGCTACCTAAATTTACAGTTAAAAAAAAAGATAGAAACTAAGGTAAATACAAGAGGGAGCTGAAGGGGCAAAATAAGCGGACATTGTTGTTAGCGGACATTTTTCGTGGAGATTTAAAGATCCAAAATATCGGGAATTATCGCGTTTGCTCGCTGCATTTCATCAAAAGTGGCATTATTGGCTTGTTATCTTTATTCATTTGTTAGATGAAAAGTATTAAAAGTTAGAAATCCTTCAGTAAAATTGCAAAATCGCCCATGGTTCTCGGGTGGGTTTTAACATGCAAAATGAACACGCTTCTGAAGCTCCATTTACCATTTAAATATCCGTGCCTCTGCCCCCCTATGCTGCAGATAAAAATGAGATAGCACCACATGGTGTAATACCTATCAAGAATTTGATGGTGTTATGGTGCTTATAGTTAGACCAAGTCTGTGCGCACGCCTCTAAACTCGTAGGTCTATCACAAAATAATTCAAAGCAATCTATGATCAGTGCCACACGCTTTCCAAATGTCCGTCGAAATTGCATGGGCATGGTTTTCCACAGAACATCTCTTTCAGGCCAAATAATTAACTTGGATATAATAATAATAATAATAATAATAAATACTTTATTGATCCCCTCAGGGAAATTCAGATGTCCAGAAGCTCCCAACCAACAAACCCACAGATTCCAAACGAACGCAGACAGAAAATACATAGAATACAATGTGGACACTACCTGAGAGCAATAAATACTTAAAAAGACCAATAATTAACAGTTAAAAATTAATAATTGCAAAATGCATCCCCCTACAGCCTAGCGGTCCGAATTATAAAATCTAATGGCTGCAGGGGTGAAGGATCTCCTGAACCGCTCCGTTCTACAGGGCAGGGAGAGGAGCCGGTTGTTGTTCCGAGTGCTCTTTTGACTCTCCAGAATTACATGGAGGGGATGCCCGGGGTTTTTCAGGATGGCCTGCACCTTGTGCCTCATACGCCTCTCAAGCACCTTGATGCCGTAAAGGGCATCAATCCCACTAGTGAATACACGCGATACTGTGGCATTACTAACGAGGAATCGATATGCAAGATCTTCATGAGGCACTGCAAGTCACAGCTTCATCAAGACGATCAGCAACTGCTGAAAATGTGTTAGTGATTGTCTTTTGGTGAGCTTGTCCTTAACATAATAGAAGACCAGCATCAAAACTGCAAATGTTGGTAAACCTGTGTAGAACCTAACCTTTTTGTCATCCTTGGAAAGGCTTTCTTGTGTTAACTTAATTTGGGCTGCTTCTTGTCTAGCTTTAGCGAGCTCTTTATTTTTATTGTCTAGTTGTGCTTCCAGGACATTTTTTGGCTAATAATAAAATGTCCTGATTTTGTCAAATGAACAGCTGACAATTATCCCATTCCTTAGCTTGCATCTGAGTAAAATTTATTTCAAGACGCATTTATGATTCACGGGTATTTAAATGGTGAATGGAGCTCCAGAAGCGTGTTCATTTTGCATGTTAAAACCCACCCGAGAACCATGGGCGATTTTGCAATTTTACTGAAGGATTTCTAACTTTTAATACTTTTCATCTAACAAATGAATAAAGATAACAAAGTCAATAATGCCACTTTTGATGAAATGCAGCGAGCAAACGCGATAATTCCCGATATTTTGGATCTTTAAATCTCCACGAAAAATGTCCGCTAACAACTTCCGCTTATTTTACCCCTTCAGCTCCCTCTTGTATTTACCTTAGTTTCTATCTTTTTTTTTTACTGTAAATTTAGGTAGCTGTTCCTCACGTTCACCCCGACTGGCTCAGTAAATTGCAGCTCAAAACCTGGCCGTTTTCGATGTTTTTAACAGGTGTGAAAGTGCGTGTTTTCCCATTCACTAACATGTACCGGAAGTGACGCTTGTCCCGCAGTTAAAATTTTCGGTTACGTGGGTGCAGATCTACGCTCCAGTGACCTTTCGTGAAATCACCCTGTACAATGGCCAGCGGCGCTGTAGACAAGGTGCCAAACATGGCCGCACCAAGTTCAAAGGTCAGTGCCATTGGCTATTGTTGATGTGAATACAAGGAAGAGAGAGTTAGATGTAACTCCCAGGGCTGACGGAATCAAGGGATCTGGTGGAGAAAGCAGGAACGGGGAACTGATTTTGGATGAGCAACCATGATCATATTGAAAGGGCCGAATGGCCTACTCCTGCACCTATTTTCTATGTTTAGACAATAGACAATGGGTGCAGGAGTAGGCCATTCGGCCCTTCGAGCCACCACAGCCATTCAATGTGATCATGGCTGATCATCCACAATCAGTACCCCGTTCCTGCCTTCTCCTCACATCCCCTGACTCCGCTATCTTTAAGAACTCTCTCTAGCTCTCTCTTGAAAGAATCCAGAGAACCGGCCTCCACCGCCCTCTGAGGCAGAGAGTTCCACACTCACAACTCTGTGTGTGAAAGTTTACAACCCAGTGGTATGAACATTGACTTCTCTAACTTCACGTAACCCTTGCCTTCGCTCTCTCTCCGTCCCTCCCCCATTCCCAGTTCTCCGACTAGTCTGACTGTCCTCGTTCACATTTTACCTCTGTTTGATTTGTTGTCACCTTCTGCGAGGTAACAATGATTTAATCTGCCTTTATCATGATCTCCATCCCCTTTGTCTCGTTTTCACACCTGATATTTCCTTATCTCTGTTTCTCCCTCTCCCCTCTGATTCAGTCTGTAGAAGGGTCTCGACCCGAAACGTCACCCATTCCTTCTCTCCAGAGATGCCGCCCGTCCCGCTGAGTTACTCCAGCTGATTGTGTCTGTCTTCGGTGTGAACATTCAGTTTAGTTTAGCTCAGAGATACAGCGCGGAAACAGGCCCTTCAGCCCTTTGAGTCCATGCCGACCATCGATCACTGGTTCACACTAGTTTACATTTAGTTTAGGAGAAACAGGCCCTTCGGCCCACTGAGCCCGCACCGACCAGCGATCCCCGCACACTAACGCTATCCGACACACACCAGGGACAATTTCACAATTTGACCGAAGCCAATTAGTCTGCAAACCTGCACGTCTTTGGGAGTGTGGGAGGAAACGGGGGCACCAGGGGAAAACCCACGTGGTCACGGGGAGAACGTATAGACTCCGAACAGACAGCACCGCCAGTCGGGATCGAACCCGGGTCTCTGGCGCTGTGAGGCAGCAACTCTACCGCTGCGCCACCGTGCCACAGCAAATGCTGGAAATAAAAACTCAACATGTCAGAGAACATCAAGTCTACTCCGCCATTCAATCGTGGCTGATCTATCTCTCCCTCCTTCTTATCATAACCCCTGACACCCGCACAAATCAAGAATCTATTTATCTCTGCCTTAAAAATGCCCATTGACTTGGCCTCCACAGCCGTCTGTGGCAATGAGTTCCACAGATTCACCACCCTCTGGCTAAAGAAATTCCTCCTCATCTCCTTTCTAAAGGGACGTCCTTTTATTCTGAGGCTGCAACCTCTGGTCCTCTTTATCCACAGAGGCTGACTGATCTCACTTACCTGGTGGGGCGTGGAGGTGAGCCCTGAGTCAGGACAGGTCGGGGTTGGGGGGGGGGGAGTTCACCCCGCCATGGGTGCCATGTAATCCCGCGCTGCCTGCTCCGTGGTCGGCTAGCCGGTGACTAAACCGTCTCCCCCACCTGGTTTGCCAGGTGAGGAGCGGGGGCTGTGGCTAGGGGCCACACAGTCTTAGAATAAAGGGGAGGTCATTTAAGACTGAGGTGAGAAAAAAACTTTTTCACCCAGAGAGTTGTGAATTTATGGAATTCCCTGCCACAGAGGGCAGTGGAGGCCAAGTCACTGGATGGATTTAAGAGAGAGTTAGATAGAGCTCTAGGGGTTAGTGGAGTCAGGGGATATGGGGAGAAGGCAGGCACGGGTTATTGATCGGGGTCGATCAGCCATGATCACAATGAATGGCGGTGCTGGCTCGAAGGGCTGAATGGCCTCCTCCTGCACCTATTTTCTATGTTTCTATGTTTCTGTGACCCCCAGCAGGACCAAAACCAAGACCTGTCAAAGGGCGGATGAGCTCCTAGCTTAGGCCGTCCACACTTCAGTAGAAGTTGCGACCACTGTCGTACATATACAGCATTGTAAGGAAGGATGATAAAGCACACACACACACCAAATATCCTATACTTCCAGCGGCGGAAGTCCGCAGGAGCTGGAGGACTGTCTGAAGAAGGGGTTCGGCCCGAAACGTTGCCCATTTCCTTCGCTCCATCGATGCTGCTGCACCCGCTGAGTTTCTCCAGCACTTTTGTCTACCTTCGATTTTCCAGCATCTGCAGCTCCTTCTTAAACACAACTGGAGGACAGTGATGTGTGTGGTGCGTCCGTCACCGTTCCCGACGGAAACCAGCGCCGGTGTGTCGCTAATGTTTGCAACCACGATGAATGAATGCCTGACCTGCTAGCTTTGTCCAACATTAAGTTTTCATTTTACTATTTTCTGCTTCTGCAATTTTCTAGGTCGATTTTCTTAAACTTATCACCGTTGGTCCGACCAAATCTACTTGTAATTATTCATTTTAGATTTTCGCAAAGGGAGAGGAAGATCGCAGTTCTTCTAAAACGTGGCAGGCGACTACTGAAGCATCACCACTGCTTTCTGTTTGGTGATAACATGCTCTGAATATCAATGTGGGAACCTGTTCTATTGTTTGGGACTTTGTCTCAAGTCATCAGTAATGTTTCAGCTGCGACACGCTTGGCTGACCTCTGCGTTTTTCCTTTGCTCCATCCGAAGGAACTGCAGCTCGGTGTTACCGACCCTGATTATTGAGGCGTTCCAGGGCCCAATCCCCTCGGTTACATCGACGACTACATTGGTGCTACCTCCTGCACCCGCACACAACTCACTGACTTCATCCATTTCACCACCAACTTCCATCCGGCACTCAAATACACCTGGACCATTTCCGACACTTCCCCACCATTTCTTGACCTCACCATCTCTATCTCAGGTGATAGACTTCTGACCGACCCACTGACTCCCATGGCTATCTAGACTACACTTCTCCCCACCCTGCTTCCTGTACGGACGCCGTCCCCTACTCCCAATTCCTCCGTCTATGCCGCATCTGAAACATGGAAACATAGAAAATAGGTGCAGGAGGGGGCCATTCGGCCCTTCGAGCCAGCACCGCCATTCATTGTGATCATGGCTTGATCCTGCCTTCTCCCCATATCATCTGACTCCGCTATTTTTAAGAGCCCTATCTAGCTCTCTCTTGAAAGCATCCAGAGAACCGGCCTCCACCGCCCTCTGAGGCAGAGAATTCCACAGACTCACCACTCTCTGTTTCCTCGTCTCCGTTCTAAATGGCTTACTCCTTATTCTTAAACTGTGGCCCCTGGTTCTGGACTCCCCCAACATCGGGAACATGTTTCCTGCCTCTAGAGTGTCCAAGCCCTTAACAATCTTATATGTTTCAATGCCATTTCCTCTCATCCTTCTAAACTCCAGAGTGTACAAGCCCAGCTGCTCCATTCTCTCAGCATATGACAGTTCCGCCACCCCGGGAATTAACCTTGTAAACCTATGCTGCACTCCCTCAATAGCAAGAATGTCCTTCCTCAAATTAGGAACGGGGGGGGGTTACTGATTCTGGATGGCCAGCCATGATCATATCGAATGGCCGGCGCTGGCTCGAAGGGCCGAACGGCTTACTCCTGCACCTGTTGTTTAAGAAGGAACTGCAGATGCTGGAAAAATCGAAGGCAGATAAAAATGCTGGAGAAACTCACCCGCTGAGTTTCTCCAGCATTTATATCTGCCTGCACCTATCGTTTTATGTTTCTAGATTACACTTCTTCCTTTAACTGCAGTATCGTAGATTTGCAACTGAACGAAAAAAATCTCACGGCCCTGAGCCCAAGCAGATGTGAGATCACAGATGGTTTCTATCACTCACATCTTGAAGCATTTTTCTTCCATTTTGCAACCGCTTAAGCCACAATTTCAAATCTTGTTTATGCCACGATAAACGAGGCTTTATTGATGGTTCCAGTGACTGGTTTGCTCGTTCACCCCTGACCTGTGATCAGCTGAAATGTGCAGGAAGGAACTGCAGATGCCGCTTCGCAAGACGATCTTTAGTTTAGAGATAAACGGCGTGGAAACAGATCATAGAAACATTGAAACATAGAAAATAGGTGCAGGAGTAGGCCATTCGGCTCTTCGAGCCTGCACCGCCATTCAATATGATCATGGCTGATCATCCAACTCAGTATCCTGTACCTGCCTTCTCTCCATACCCCCTGATCCCTTTAGCCACAAGGGCCACATCTAACTCCCTCTTAAATATAGCCAATGAACTGTGGCCTCAACTACCTTCTGTGGCAGAGAGTTCCACAGATTCACCACTCTCTGTGTAAAAAATGATTTTCTTATCACGGTCCTAAAAGACTTCCCTCTTATCCTTAAACTGTGACCCCTAGTCCTGGACTTCCCCAACATCGGGAACAATCTTCCTGCATCTAGCCTGTCCAACTCCTTAAGAATTTTGTAAGTTTCTATAAGATCCCCCCTCAATCTTCTACATTCTAGCGAGTACAAGCCGAGTCTATCCAGTCTTTCTTCATATGAAAGTCCTGACATCCCAGGACTTTTTTAGTTTAGAGATATACGGCGCGGAAACACATCCCTTCGGGCCACCGGGTCCACACCGCCCAGCGATCTCCGGCGCACTAACACCATCCTACACCCCCTGGGGACAATTTTCACATTTACACCGAGCCAATTAACCTACAAACCCGTACGTCTTTGGAGTGCGGGAGGAAACCGAACATCTCGGCGAAAACCCACGCAGGCCGCGGGGAGAACGTACGAACTCCGTACAGACAGCGCCCGTAGTCGGGATCGAACCCGGGTCTCCGGCGCCGCATTTGCTGTAAGGCAGCAACTCTACCACTGTGACCGCCCTATTCTACGTTTTCCTGTTCCTGAGTCAGGAACAGCTTCTTCCCCTCTGTGATCAGGCTGCTGAACGGCCCTTCCATAAGCTCGGCCACTGTCCGATTCACCTCTACCCCATTGCGGACATTGGACTTTGTCCCTGGAACTGGTGCGCTACAATGCTGAGAACTACATCCTGCACTCTGTATCTTCCCCTTTGCTCTGGAAATATCGAAGGCAGATAAAATTGCTGGAGAAACTCAAACGTGTACCGATTGTACTTGAGTTTTCCCTGGTTGCCTTTTCGTGCAGTGACCTCTAATTTGAGTTTTTTTCACTGTACCTCATTACACGTGACAAAAAGGAACCTAAACCTAAACTTTTACGGATGTTGTAACACTCTGACACTGAGAGATCATAGCACCATGAGACATTGGAGCAAAATTAGGCCATTCGGCCCATCGAATCTGCACTGCCATTCAACCGTGGCTGATCAATCTTTCCCCCTCTCCCCCATTCTCCTGCCTTCTTCCCACAGACTTCAACGCCCTTACTTAACAAGTACCTACCAATCTCCGCTTTAAAATGGGTGATTAGTACAGGTGTCAGGGGCTATGGGGAGAAGGCAGGAGTGTGGGGTTGAGAGGGAAAGATAAATCAGCCATGATTGAATGGCGGGCGTAGACTTGATGGGCCGACTGGCCTAATCCTGCTCCTAGTACATCTGAACATGTAGGTAAAGTAAGTAAGTAAGTAAGTTTATTGGCCAAGTATTCACATACAAGGAATTTGCCTTGGTGCTCCGCCCACAAGTAACAACATGACATACAGTGACAGTTACGAATGACTCAGAAAACACTAAACATTAATAATAATGAAACATTAATGATAAAACATTGATCAAGCATGTGAACCATCAAAATATCAGATCAAAGGGAGGCTACAGATTTTTGGCTGTTGAGTAGAGCAACTACTCGTGGATATGCAATGAAACATAGAAACATAGAAAATAGGTGCAGGAGGAGGCCATTCAGCCCTTCGAGCCAGCACCGTCATTCATTGTGATCATGGCAGATCGTCCCATATCAATAACCCGTGCCTGCCTTCTCCCCATATCCCTTGACTCCACTAGCCCCTAGAGCTCTATCTAACTCTCTCTTAAATCCATCCAGTGATTTGGCCTCCACTGCCCTCTGTGGCAGGGAATTCCATAAATTCATGGAACATGCAATGAATTGGCCTCCGCAGCGGTCTGTGGCACTGCCCAGTCCATCACCGGCTCTGACCTCCCCACCATCGAAGGGATCTATCGCAGTCGCTGCCTCAAAAAACGCAGCCAGCATCATCAAAGACCCACACCATCCTGGCCACACACTCATCTCACCACTGCCATCGGGAAGAAGGTACAGGAGCCTGAAAACTGTAACATCCAGGTTCAGGAATAGCATCTTCCCTACAGCCATCAGGCTATTAAACACGACAACATATAAGCTCTGAACTACAACAGATTATTATTATTTTTGGAGTATATTTGCTAATTTATTGAGTATGTGTGCATGTGGGCAGGTGTGCAGTTTCACCAGACTGATTCCTGGGATGTCAGGACTTTCATATGAAGAAAGACTGGATAGACTCGGCTTGTACTCGCTAGAATTTAGAAGATTGAGGGGGGATCTTATAGAAACTTACAAAATTCTTAAGGGGTTGGACAGGCTAGATGCAGGAAGATTGTTCCCGATGTTGGCGAAGTCCAGAACAAGGGGTCACAGTTTAAGGATAAGGGGGAAATCTTTTAGGACCGAGATGAGAAAAACATTTTTTTTCACACACAGAGAGTGGTGAATCTCTGGAATTCTCTGCCACAGAAGGTAGTTGAGGCCACAGTTCATTGGCTATATTTAAGAGGGAGTTAGATGTGGCCTTTGTGGCTAAAGGGATCAGGGGTTATGGAGAGAAGGCAGGTACGGGATACTGAGTTGGATGATCAGCCATGATCATATTGAATGACGGTGCAGGCTCGAAGGGCCGAATGGCCTACTCCTGCACCTATGTTTCTATGTTTCTATGTTTATATATACACACTGGACTTATTTTCTCCCATTCTGTATTATGTTTACATATTCCTTGGTGCTGCAGCAAGCGAGAATTTCATTATCCTATCTGGGACACATGACCATAAAACTCTCTTCACTCTTGACTTGAATTCCACAGATTCACCGCCCTACGACTAAAGGAATGGTACGTCCTTTTATTCCAGGGCTGTGCCCTCTGGTCCTAGACTCTCCCATTACTGGAAACATCCAACTTGTGTTTCTGTGAACAATCTGTTTCATTAAAAAGCGCTCGGAAGAAATCTCAGTGGGTAATTGGCTGTATTGTCCATTCTGTACTCAACATTAAGGGGGTTTCCCCCCCCCCCCGTTGAGCAAGCAGATCATGAAACTGATGCTGCCTCTGAGGATAGTGTGCGGTTTCAGCCACTATTAATGCACTTCAGCGACTAGACCTGGGCCAAAATTATTCCCAACATGCCAATTAGAAGCGCACCTTTTTCTTCCAAAGGTCTTTTGGTTATAAATTATAAACTCCAGCCTTTTGTGTCTATCTTAGAAAACGGCAAAGCCGTTTTCTAAGATAGACACAGAATGCTGGAGTAACTCAGCGGGACAGGCGGCATCTCTGGAGAGAAGGAATGGGTGACGTTTCGGGCCGAGACCCTTCTTCTTAATCCGGCACTCAAAAAATTCACCTGGACCATCTCTGACATCTCCCTGCCGTTAGGGATAGTCAATAGACAATAGGTGCAGGAGGAGGCCATTCGGCCCTTCGAGCCAGCACCGCCATTCAATGAGATCATGGCTGATAGAAACATAGAAACATAGAAAATAGGTGCAGGAGTAGGCCATTCGGCCCTTCGAGCCAGCACCGCCATTCAATGTGATCATGGCTCATAGAAACATAGAAAATAGGTGCAGGAGTAGGCCATTCGGCCCTTCGAGCCAGCACCGCCATTCAATGTGATCATGGCTCATAGAAACATAGAAAATAGGTGCAGGAGTAGGCCATTCGGCCCTTCGAGCCAGCACCGCCATTCAATGTGATCGTGGCTGATCATCCCCAATCAGTGCCCCATTCCTGCCATCTCCCCATATCCCCTGACTCTGCTATTTTTAAGTGCCCTATCTAGCTCTCTCATGAAAGTATCCAGAGAACTGGCCTCCGCCGCCCTCTGATGCAGAGAATTCCACAGACTCACCACTCTCTGTGAGAAAAAGTGTTTCCTCGTCTCTGTTCTAAATGGCTTACCCCTTATTCTTAAACTGTGGCCCCCCCAACATCGGGAACATGTTTCTTGCCTCTAGCGTGTCCAAGCCCTTAACAATCTTATATGTTTCACTGAGAACGCCTCTCATCCTTCTAAACTCCAGAGTGTACAAAGTGTTTCCTCGTCTCCGTTCCAAATGGCTTACTCCTTATTCTTAAACTGTGGCCCCTGGATACATCGAAGAAACAGGCCCTTCAGCCCACCGAGTCCATGCCGACCATCGATCCCCGCACACTTGCACTATCCTACACGCGATGGGGACAGTGTAACTCTCATACTAAGCCAATACAGTTACAAACCTGGACATCTTTGGAGTGTGGGAGGAAACCAAAGATCTCGGAGTGAACCCACGCAGGTCGCGGGGAGAACGTGCAAACTCCGTACAGACAGCGCCCGTAGTCGGGATCGAACCCGGGTCTCCGGCGCTGTGAGGCAGCAACTCTACCGCTGCGCCACTGTTCTTGTTATAGATTGCAGCTTGCGGGAGCGTGTGTTTTTAAAAGGAAAATGCTTCTTCATCTTAAGTGTGTGTGTGTGTAGATGGATTGCTATCTAATGTATTAAATGGCAGCAAAGTAGAGTTGGTTAATATAATGGATCGTTGCATCAGCATTAACCTTTAAACCTGCAGTTTGATGGGGATCTCCTGGCAATGCGTAGTAATGGGAAGCGTTCAGTGATGTGGGCCAAAGCTGACATACTGCCAACAACAATGGTGGCTGTGGAATAGTTGTCATTCCCCTCTGACACTCCAGATCTTCCTGGGTCGACTCACAGTATGAACAGAATGTAGATCAGTATTCAAGGCCAGGGTCTCGACCCCAAACGTCACCCACTCCTTCTCTCCGGAGATGCTGCCCGTCCCGCTGAGTTACTCCAGCGTTTCGTATCTGTCTG
Organism: Amblyraja radiata; assembly: GCF_010909765.2. NCBI lineage: Eukaryota > Metazoa > Chordata > Chondrichthyes > Rajiformes > Rajidae > Amblyraja > Amblyraja radiata. The sequence goes on from NC_045980.1 coordinate 33,977,494, forward strand.
ATGATTCCTTGCTTTAGTTTAGTTTAGTTTAGTGATACAGCGCGGAAACAGGCCCTTTCGGCCCACTGGATCCGCAGCTGACCAGCGACCCCCGCACACTAACACTATCCTACACCCACTAGGGACAATTTTACCGAGCAAATTAACCTGCAAACCTGCACGTGTGGGAGGAAACCGAAGGTCTCGGAAAAAAACCCACGCTGGTCACGGGGAGAACGTACAAACTCCGTACAGACAGCGCCCGTAGTCAGGATCGAACCCGGGTCTCTGGCGCTGCATTCGCTGTAAGGCAGCAACTCTACCGCTGCGCCACCGTGCCGCCCATTCTTTGACTAGGCATCACGCAACTTAAGCTTTTCACTGTACCTCGGTGCACGTGACGATAATAAACTAAACTCTAACTAAACTCAACTAACTAAACTAAACTAAACTAAACTAAACTAAAACTCAACTAACTAAACTCAACAAGCTAAACTAAACTCAACTAACTAAACTCAACTAACTAAACTCAACTAACTAAACTCAACTAACTAAACTCAACAAACTAAACTAAACTCAACTAACTAAACTCAACTAACTAAACTCAACAATCTAAACTAAACTAAACTAAAACTCAACTAACTAAACTCAACTAACTAAACTAAAACTCAACTAACTAAACTCAACTAACTAAACTAAAACTCAACTAACTAAACTCAACTAACTAAACTCCAAACTAAACTAAACTCAACTAACTAAACTCAACTAACTAAACTAAACTAAACTCAACAAACTAAACTAAACTCAACTAACTAATCTCAACTCAACTAAACTAAACTCAACTAACTAAACTAAACTAAACTCAATTAACTCAATTAACTAAACTCCTCGACTAAACTAAGCCATAAATGCCAGCCAGATGGCAGTTTCATTGCAGCTTTGCCTATCAATATTCAATGCATCTACTCACTTGGATCCTGTCACTTCTGTGGTTGTTGTGATCTCTGCCGCTGCTCAAGGCACTCAGAGTGAGCAGACTTCCCGTGGATTTGAATTGCTCAAGAATACATTTTAAATGCAAAGTAAAACTCGGCAAAACTTTCAGAGAAATGCTCCAGGGACCTTTTACGCACGTCAAGGTCCCGGCCCGAAACGCTGAGCCCAGCATCTCAGAGTCCCTGCTCACAGCAGAAATCAACGTGAAAAGTCAGGAGAGCTGCAGGAGTAACCAGCGTCATCTTATTACATCTTTGGCTGCTTCTGGCCACGTGTCTTTACCTCATTGACGGAAACCGGAGAAAACCCACGCAGAGCGTGCAAACTCCGTACAGACAGCACCCCGGCGCTGTGAGGCAGCAACTCTACCGCTGTGCCACCGTGCCGCCCGTACTCTGGTTCCTGTTTGACCTGTTCGACACTCTCGTTCACGTAGACTTTGGGGGATGGCTGTGCCAACAGGTAAAATAAAATCGGATTGGATGCCGAGGGTTTTTGCATGAGAACAGATTGGATAGAAACATAGAAAGTAGGTGCAGGAGTAGGCCATTCGGCCCTTCGAGCCAGCACAGCCATTCAATGTGATCATGGCTGATCATCCACAATCAGTACCCCGTTCCTGCCTTCTCCCCATATCCCCTGACTCCGCTATCTTTAAGAGCCCTATCTAGCTCTCTCTTGAAAGCATCCAGAGAACCGGCCTCCACCGCCCTCTGAGGCAGAGAATTCCACAGACTCACAAACACTCTGTGTGAAAAACCGTTTCCTCATCTCCGTTCTAAATGGCTTGCCCCTTTATTCTTAAACTGTGGCCCCTGGTTCTGGACTCCCCCAACATGTTTCCTGCCTCTAGCGTGTCCAAACCCTTAATAATCTTACATGTTTCAATAAGATCCCCACTCTCATCCTTCTAAACTCCAGAAACATCGCCTCAGTCTGAGGAAAGGTCTCGACCCGAAACGTCGCCTATTCCTTCGCTCCATAGATGCTGCCTCATCCGCTGAGTTCCTCCAGCATTTGTGTCTACCGTCTGATTTTTCCAGCATCTTTCGAATAAACATGGTAAAACCAGAGATGTTATTTATCAAAGAGCCATTGTGGATCACATAAAAAATAAACTCACATTACCCGACCAGTGAAGTGATTATGAATGGCCATTTTTAATTACTTTTGTTTCATTCAAAAGGCCCATTACAGAGCTGGGCTCAGCTGTGAATTGAATGAGATGTGTTAAGTCACCTCTCCTATTGCCACAATGACACCCATAATAAGTAACTGGCTTGCTGCAATGTGATTAAGTCTATTGGCCCAGCCACCTGCAATTGAATAATGATAAAGTACCATTTTAATGATGATTAGATCGTAAAGGTGTTTCAAACTTCCCTTTCTCCTAAATTCGAGAGCAGAAGCTTCAGAAATGGAAAAAAAAACACCGTACCAATCTATTTGACAATCAAACCAATGAGCTTTCTGCCCTGTCTTTCTTGAGACTATGATTTTCATGTTCAAAGGTGATAGGAGCGGAATTAGGCCATTCGGCCCATCGTGTCTTCACCGTCATTCAATCATGGCTGATCTATCTCTCCCTCTCAACCCCATTCTCCTGCCTTCTCCCCATAACCCCTGACACCCGTAATAAGTCCATCTATCTCTGCCTTAAAAAATACCCATTGACCTTGGTCTCCACAGCCTTCTGTGACAAAGAATTCCACAGATTCACCACCCTCTGACTGAAGAAATTTCTCCTCGTCTCCTTCCTAAAGGAACGTCCGTTAATTCTGAGGCTGTGGCCTCTAGTTCTAGACTCTCCCACTAACGGAAACATTGTCCTCTCTTGTTCTTCCCCTCCCCCCCCCTCATGGTGGTTCCCCCCCATGCCCTCGTTGACCGCCGCACCACTGACCGCAGGTCGACCCACGAGGCTCCACCGCTGCCATCGAGGTCCCACCGCTGCTGCCGAGACTCCACCGCCACCGCTCCACCGCTGCTGAGGCCTCACCGACACGGCCAAGGCTCCACCTCTGCCACCGAGGCTCCTCCACGGTCTCCCCGGAGGCGCTGCTGCCTGCAGTCCTGTACGTCTTTGGAGTGTGGGAGGAAACCGGAGCACACTTGCAACATTTATTATTATCCATATACCTTTCTAATTGTATCTTAAACATTGAGATAGTCACTGGCTCAGCTACCTCGTTCTATACACCCACCGCCCTTTAGTGTGAACCTGTTACCCCCTCAGGTTCCTATTAAATCTAACCCCCCCCCCCTCACCTTAAACCTATGTCCTCTGGCCCTCAATTCACCCACAACTAGTTCTCCGACCGGTCTGACTGTCCTCCTGACTACATTTTACACTGTCTGCCTCGTTGTCACCTTCCCCTGCCTAACAAAGATCCATGCTACATTTTTTAATTGAGCTTCATCCCCTTTGATCTCTAGTTTTCACAGCTTGCCCTTCCATATCTCCGTATCTCCCTCTCCCCCGACTCTCAGTCTGAAGAAGGGCCTCGACCCGAAACGCCACCCGTTCCTTCTCTCCAGAGATGCAGCCCGTCCCGCTGGGTTACTCCAGCATTTTGCGTCTCTCTGTCGGTGAAAACATCCTCTCCACAGCTTCGATCCCGACTACGGGCGCTTGTCTGTATGGAGTTTGTACGTTCTCCCCTCTGACCTGCGCGGATTTTCTCCGTGATCTTGGGGGAGTCCAGAACCAGGGGCCACAGTTTAAGAATAAGGGGTAAGCCATTTAGAACGGAGACGAGGAAACTCTTTTTCTCATAGAGAGTTGTGAGTCTGTGGAATTCTCTGCCTCAGAGGGCAGTGGAGGCCGGTTCTCTGGATGCTTTCAAGAGAGAGCTAGATAGGGCTCTTAAAGATAGCGGAGTCAGGGGATATGGGGAGAAGGCAGGAACGGGGTACTGATTGTGGATGATCAGCCATGATCACATTGAATGGCGGTGCTGGCTCAAAGGGCCGAATGGCCTACTCCTGCACCTATTGTCTATTGTCTATTGTCTATCTTCGGTTTCCTCCCACACTGCAAAGGCGTGCAGGTTTGTAGGTTCATTGGCTTGGTATAAATGTAAAAACTGTCCCTAGTGTGTGTGGGTTTGTGTGGGGAAGTCCAGAACAAGGGGTCACAGTTTAAGGATAAGGGGGAAATCTTTTAGGACCGAGATGAGGAAAACATTTTTCACACAGAGAGTGGTGAATCTCTGGAATTCTCTGCCACAGAAGGTAGTTGAGGCCAGTTCATTGGCTATATTTAAGAGGGAGTTAGATGTGGCCCTTGTGGCTAAAGGGATCAGGGGGTATGGAGAGAAGGCAGGTACAGGATACTGAGTTGGATGATCAGCCATGATCATGTTGAATGGCGGTGCAGGCTCGAAGGGCTGAATGGCCTCTACTCCTGCACCTATTTTCTATGTTTCTATGTTTCTATGTTTCTATGTGTATATATACACACTGGACTTATTTTCTCCTATTTTGTATTATGTTTACATATTCTTTGGTGCTGCAGCAAGCGAGAAATTCAGGATACTGAGTTGGATGATCAGCCATGATCATATTGAATGGCGGTGCAGGCTCGAAGGGCTGAATGGCCTACTCCTGCACCTATCTTCTATGTTTCTATGTTAATGTGCGGGGATCACTGGTCGGCGCGGACCCGGTGGGCCGAAGGGCCAGTTTCCGCGCTGTATCTCTAAACTAAACTAAACTAAATTCTATCCAGGCCTATCTTCGGTCCCAACTTCTAACCTCATTTCCCTGACTTAGAGAAGTGACTTCGAGCAAGGACATCTAATTGCATTTATGAAAAATGGATTAACTTCACATCTGCCTGGGTCTCTTGAGCACCTTTGGGATATTTAAGATTTAGTTTTCGTACAGTGGCGTACCGACTCCTGCATTTTATCAGTTTTAATCCCCTCTTCTCCACGCTCCGCACTCAATCATGATCAAAGACTTCTCTCTCATGGGGACATTGTCAATGCATGGATTGCCGTCCGCTAGTTTTAATCAGCGGCAAAGACAACAGGGTCCAGTGGGCCCATCAGCTGGGAATTGCCCTGAACGCTTCGTCACGGAAACATAAGAACTACCGAAGCCAGGCGCAAAATGCCGGCGTAACTCAGCGGGACAGGCAGCATCTCCGGAGAGAAGGGACTGGCGATGCTTCGGGATCGAGGCCCTTCTTCAGACACCGACGTCAGGGGAGTGGGCGGTAGATAGATAAGGAAGCGTGAGGCGTTAAAACATGACAAAAGGGAATGTAGATCCAGGGCAATGTAGAATAGATCAACGTTAGTTGGGTGAAGGTAAGAACAAAGCAAACAGAGATACAATGTAGTCAAACTTTTATCTTCCCTATCTATACATATATAGGGCCTCGACCTGAAACGTCGCCCATTCCTTCTCTTCAGAGACGCTGCCTGTCCCGCTGAGTTACACCAGCATCACGTTTAGTTCCCTCCACCCTCACCTCTCCCTGTATCTGTACCTCCTCCACCTCTACCAAGCTCCAAGTCAATTGGTGAGACTATAGACAATAGACAATAGGTGCAGGAGTAGGCCATTTGGCCCTTCGAGCCAGCACCGCCATTTCAATGTGATCATGGCTGATCATCCCCAATCCGTGCCCCGTTCCTGCCTTCTCCCCATATCCCCTGACTCCGCTATTTTTAAGAGCCCTATCTAGCTCTCTCTTGAAAGCATCCAGAGTACCTGCCTCCACCGCCCTCTAAGGCAGAGAATTCCACAGACTCGCCACTCTCTGTGAGAAAAAGTGTTTCCTCGTCTCCGTTCTAAATGGCCAACCCCTTATTCTTAAACTGTGTGGCCCCTGGTTCTGGACTCCCCCAACATCGGGAACATGTTTCCTGCCTCGCTCAGAGTATCGTGTTCAGTTTTGGTTACCCTGTTGCAGGAAATAAATTGTCAAGATGCAAAGAAGATTCACGAGGATGTTGCCAGGACTTGAGGGCCTGAGCTACAGGGAGAGGTTGGGCAGGCTGGGACTCTATTCCTTGGAGCGCTGGAGGATGAGGGGTGATCTTATAGTGGTGTACAAAATCACCAGAGGAATAGATCGGATAGACACACAGACTCTCTTGCCCAGAGTAGGGGATCAAATACCGGAGGACATTGGTTTAAGGAAGGCGGAGAGATTTAATAGGAATCAGAGGGGTAACTTTTTCAAGTGGGCGTACGGAACGAGCTGCCGGAGGAGGTAGTTGAGGCCGGGACTATCCCGACCTTGAAGGAGCAGTTGGACAGGTACACGGATAGGACAGATTTGGAGGGATATGGACCAAACGCGAGCAGGTGGGACTAGTGTGGATGGGCGGTGTGGGCAAGTTGGTCTGTTTCCACGCTGTATCACCCTATGAGTGGGGTGAGAAATCCGTGAGCTGGGTGGCGCTGGTGTGTACTGACGGAGCTGCTGCATAGCATGCACCTAATCCTCATTTGATTCCTGCGATATAGAAATAGCTCGGAGTGCCCAATGCATTAAATTGGAAGCGCGCAAGTGAATTGCTTCTTCAACTTCAATTTAGTCCTGTCTCCTTGAACGACAAGTTCATTGTGTGGCTTCAGCCCCCAGTAACCTTCCCACTAGGTCGATCTTGGTTTAGTTTGAGGATAGTGTGCGGTTTCAGCCACTATTAATGCACTTCAGAGACATGCAGAGGCAAGACCTGGGCCCAAATTATCCCCAAGATGCCAATTAGTGGCGCATCTTTTTCTTTCAAAGGGCTTGCAATGGCGGCGCTGCCTTAGCAGCTGCGGCTCGCCTGCAGTCCGTCTTTTTTTTTTCTTTTTTGTGTTGTTCTTTTGTCCTGTTTGAGTTCATTTTTGGTTTATTGTGTATGTGTGTGGGTGGGTGGGCGGGAGTAAACATGGTTTTGGTCTCTTATTTCGGGGGGGATGCGACTTCTCTTGTCGTATCCCCCCATCTCCGTCTCCGCCTGCGCCGAGGCCTAATAGTGGAGCTGGCGGCCTCGGAGTTGCGGCAGTGGCGACCCGACCCCGGAGCGGGCAGCGGCAGTGGCGACCCAAACTCGGCGCAGGCAGCGGCAGCAGCCACCAGACCTCGGAGCGGGCAGCGGCAGCGGCAGCAACGATCCGACCTCGGAGGACCGGCCGCGGGCCCGGTGGACGACATCGTCGGGAGCTCGCAGGTTGGTGACCTGTTCTGTGGTGTTCCCGCGACAACAGCTGTGTCCTCTGGACTGGAGGGCCGCAGCTTCGGCGGCTTCGACCACCCCGGGCCGCGGAGCTGAACCGGCCCGTTCGCGGAGCTTGGATTCAGCCGCGGGACTGACATTACTTACCATCGCCCGGCGGGGTCACAACATCGGAAGCCTGGATCGCCTCGGCGCAGAGGGAGAATAAGAAGGGAAGAGACAAAAACTTAAGACTTTTGCCTTCCATCACAGTGAGGAGTATTCAACTCACTGTGGTGGATGTGAATTTGTGTTTTTTGTGTGTGTTTTTGCCATTTTGTACTATATGTAGGACTGCAAGGCAACAAAATTTCGTTCAGACCGCAAGGTCTGAATGACAATAAAGGCTACTTTACTTTACTTTACTTTACTTTTAGTTATAAATTGTCGTCTTGCCGTTTTCTAAGATAGACACTAAATGCTGGAGTAACTCAGCGGGACAGGCGGCATCTCTGGAGAGAAGGAATGGGTGACGTATCGTGCCGAGACCCTTCGGCACTCAAATTCACTTGAACCATCTCCGACATCTCCCTACCGCGAGATACAGCGCGGAAACAGGCCATTCGGCCCACCAAGCCCGCGTTGCCAGCGATCCCCCGCGCACACTAACGCTATCCTACAATTACAACGAGCCAATTAACCCGCAAACCTGCACGTCTTTGGAGTGCCGGAGGAAGCCGAAGATCTCGGAGAAAACCCACGCAGGTCACGGGGAGAACGCGCGAACTCCGTACCGACAGCGCCCGTAGTCGGGATCGAACCAGGGTCTCCGGTGCTGCATTCGCTGTAAGGCAGTAACTCTACCGCTGCGCCACCGTGCCGTCCTAATTTGTGGGCAAATTCAGCCAACATGTCCATCAGACTAGCCCGATGATGTAGTGGACGTGTTGAACTGTCTCTTATCTTCTCCTGAGGAAAGACAAAGTGCTGGAGTAACTCAGCTGGTCGGGCAGCATCTCTGGAGGAACATCAAGGGTCTCGACCCGAAACGTCACCTATTCCTTTCCTCCAGAGATGCTGCCTGACCCGCTGACTAACCCCAGCACTTTGTGTCTCTATCTGTGGGACATGGATAGGCTTCACCACCAAACACCAAACAAACTTTAGGCTTCGGAGATACAGCGTGGAAACAAGGCCCTTCGGCCCACCAGAGATCACCCCGCATACTAGCACTATCCTGCACACATACAATGCCGTGCTAACTTCATAGCAAAAGGATTTGAGTATAGGAGCAGGGAGGTTCTACTGCAGTTGTACAGGGTCTTGGTGAGACCACACCTGGAGTATTGCGTACAGTTTTGGTCTCCAAATCTGAGGAAGGACATTATTGCCATAGAGGGAGTGCAGAGAAGGTTCACCAGACTGATTCCTGGGATGTCAGGACTGTCTTATGAAGAAAGACTTGGTTTATACTCTCTAGAATTTAGGAGATTGAGAGGGGATCTTATAGAAACTTACAAAATTCTTAAGGGGTTGGACAGGCTAGATGCAGGAAGATTGCTCCCGATGTTGGGGAAGTCCAGGACAAGGGGTCACAGCTTAAGGATAAGGGGGAAATCCTTTAAAACCGAGACGAGAAGAACTTTTTTCACGCAGAGAGTGGTGAATCTCTGGAACTCCCTGCCACAGAGGGTAGTCGAGGCCAGTTCATTGGCTATATTTAAGAGGGAGTTAGATGTAGCCCTTGTGGCTAAGGGGATCAGAGGGTATGGAGAGAAGGCAGGTACGGGATACTGAGTTGGATGATCAGCCATGATCATATTGAATGGCGGTGCAGGCTCGAAGGGCCGAATGGCCTGCTCCTGCACCTAATTTCTATGTTTCTATGTTTACAGACACTAGGAACAATTTACAGTTTTACCAAAGCCAATTAACCTGCAAACCATCGGAGTGTGGGAGGAAACCGGGGCACCCGGAGAAAACCCACGCGGTCACGGGTAGAACGTGCAAACTCTGTACAGACAGCACCCGTGGTCAGGATCGAACCCGTGAGGCAGCAACTCTACCGCTGCGCCACCGCTGTGCGCTACCCAAGATTCCAGCACCTGCAGTTCCTTGCCCTTACCTGTCTATCTGTTGAGTTCAAAGAACTGTACAGCTCAGGGGGGGGGAACTGTTTGGTCTGTTCTGTGAATGAGTGAATGAATGAATGAAAGAAAGTCACAGTCAATTTTATATGTCACATGCACCCGAAGGTGCAGTGAAATGAATTTGCCAGCAGCGATACACTTAAAAAGTACACACAATACACAATAGAATAGAATTTATGAATGTCCATAGAAACATAATATAGAAACATAGAAAATAGGTGCAGGAGGAGGCCATTCAGCCCTTCGAGCCAGCACCACCATTCATTGTGATCGTGGGTGATCGTCCCCTACCAATAACCCGTGCCTGCCTTCTCCCCATATCCCTTGACTCCACTAGCCCCTAGAGCTCTATCTAACTCTCTCTTAAATCCATCCAGTGACTTGGCCTCCACTGCCCTCTGTGGCAGGGAATTCCATAAATTCACAACTCTCTGGGTGAAAACGTTTTTTTCTCACCTCAGTCTTAAATGACCTCCCCTTTATTCTAAGACTGTGTGGCCCCTGGTTCTGGACCCGCCCAACATTGGGAACATTCTTCCTGCATCTAGCTTGTCCAGTCCTTTTATAATTGTATATGTTTCTATAAGATCCCCTCCCTCATCCTTCTAAACTCCAGTGAATACAAGCCTAGTCTTTTCAATCTTTCCTCATATGACAAGTCACAGTGAAATCCTTTGCACGGTATGCGAATAGTCACTACCTAAAGGGCGTTGACAAAGTTACAAAGTACCCCCCACACCGGCTCCTCCTCTGTTCCTTCCCCCCCCCACAGCGCTCCCCCCCCCACGCCGACTCCTCCTCTGTTCCTCCCCCCCCGGCAGCAGCGTCCTCACTCCCGTCCTCACTCCGTCGGTCGGTGCCCTCATCGACCGCCACACCGACCTCGCCACTATGGCCGCCAAGGTCCCCTCCGGATGCCGACCGTGCCCAAACCGCGGGTTTCGCCGACCCGCGAGGCTCCAGCGCTGGCCCGCCGACCCCCGGCGTTCCCCGACCCCGCCCGCCAATGCCCGCGGGCATCGACCTTTCCTCGTGGCGCCCAGTCGGTCCCAATCCTGCAAATTGTTTGTCCCCTGTTTATCGAGCTGTGTTGTTGCTGATTAACATTTCGCTGCTGTTGTTGTTCTTGTCTACGGGCAGAATGAAATGTCAAAGAGCCTTGTTCAACGCTGAGCTGACAACATACGCCACCCAATTACTGACATGGCTCCTTGCCACCTCTCATTCACAGCAAAGCATGCCACGCTCTTGTTTCCCCCTCCAGCTCGCATGTTTAGTTCAGTGATACAGCGCAGAAACACAGGCCCTTCGGCCCACCGGTTCCCGCGAGCCGACCAGCGATCCCCGCTCGCCAACGCTGTGCTACACACACACACACCAGGGACAATATTTACATTTTACACCAAGCCAATTAAACTACACACCTGCACGTCCTTGGAGTGTGGGAGGCAACCGAAGATCGGGGAGAAAACCCACGTGTGCGTGCAAACTCCGTACAGACAGCGCCCGCAGTCGGGGGCAATTCTACACACTGGGGTAGACAAAAGTGCTGGAGAAACTCAGCGGGTGCAGCAGCATCTATGGAGCGAAGGAAATAGGCAACGTTTCGTCCCGAAACCCTTCGGGTTTCGACCCGAAACGTTGCCTATTTCCTTTGGGTTTCGTCCCGAAACGTTGCCTATTTCCTTCGCTCCACAGATGCTGCTGCACCCGCTGAGTTTCTCCACCACTTTTCTCCACCTTCGATTTTCCAGCATCTGCAGTTCCTTCTTAAACTCTTCTACACACTGAGGGACAACTTACAGAATCCAATTAACCTACAAACCCTAACATCTTTTTGATTTGCAGCTCCCCTGCAACTTTGGCGAATTTCTCCAGTTTCCTCCTCTTGTACGATGTGCGCCGAGGCTGTTTAATGGTGTCACGTATTTAGACCTCGTTATGCTGTAATTTCCATCAGCATTGAGCGGCAGATGTCAGATTATCCCGGCATCATTTGCACCTGGTAAGAAAGACCGTGATTACAGGGAGAAATGCTAATCAAGAATAGAGTGGATGTTAAATGGAAAGCAATTTGCTGTTAAGTTTTAAGTCCCGTCGAGCCTTTCTCAAGGGCCTGTCCCACATGGAGATTTTTTTTCGGCCACCGATTGCCGGCAACGTTGACTGACGTATCAGTCGCGGCGTGACGATGTATCGACGCCGCGTGTCTCCTCAAGTGTCGCGACTTTTTTTTTGTCGCCGTTGGATTTTGAAACGTTGACTTGACCCTGATAGGTCAGTCAACGACTCCGGCAGTCGCCAAAAAAAATTGCCAAGCGGGACTGGCCCATAACACTTTATTGCGGGTGTCAGGGGTTATGGGGAGAAGGCAGGAGATTTTTTTTTAGAATGTATTTTATTTGCCACACAACCAGGGTCGGTGGAATCTCGGGTTGTCAGCAGCGGTACAATAATAAAGAACACACAACCACAATAAAAATGTGACACAAACATCCACCACAGCATTCATCCATCACTGTGATGGAAGGCACAGAACTTGGCCAGTCCTCCTCCATTTTCCCCCGTGGTCGGGACCTCCACCCTCCACAGCCGTTGCTGCGGGCGTCCAGATGGTAAGGGACAAAGTCCAGGATCGGCTCTTCCCCACCGGAGACCGCAGCTTCAGGCTGGTGTAGGCCGCAGGCCGGCGGTTGAAGATTTAAGGTTCCCGCCGCGCCGCAGCCAGAAGCACCGCAGATCGCAGGGCCGATGGTCGAAGCTCCCCTCCAGGGGTGATGGTAAGTCCATGCCGCACCCGCGGTAGAAGTTGGCCGCGGGCCGGCAGTGATGGCTTCTTCTTCCCCCGGGTCACCCACGAGGGATCCCGGGCTGCGGACGCCGCGCCAGCTGGAGCTCTGCAGACCGCGGCTTCAGGCTGCCGGCTGCCGCGGGCCAGCGAAACAGAGCGCTCCCCTCCGGCGAGCCCCAGCGAGGGCTCGCCCGCTCCGCGCCGAGAGTCCACGCTGCGCCCGCCGCTGAAGCCCCGGGCGCGTCTCCGGAAAAGGCCGCGCCGATCCTCGTTGTTAGGCCACGGGGGAGGCGACCTGGAAAAAGTCGCCTCTCCGTGGAGGAGGCGACCAAAGTGGTTTCCCCCTTACCCCCCCACACCACCCCCCACACAAGACACACAAAGGAATATTAAAACAAACTTTAAAACATACTTTAAAACATACTAAAAATTGAAAAGACTAACGCAAGACACTTCACCCACCTTTGCCTGTGTGTGAATGTGTGTGAGTGATTGGTGGTGGTCGGAGGGGCCGTAGGCGCAGATCGGCAGCCACGCTTCCGTCAGTCTGCCCCAGGGCAGCTGTGGCTACAGAAGTAGCTTACCACCACCGAGTGTGACTGAGGAGTGAATGAATAATGCGATGTAAAGCGCCTTGAGTATTAGAAAGGCGCTATATAAATCCCATCCATTATTATTATTATTATTAACGCGCTGCTGACAGGCGCAGTCACTGCAGCGCCCCCTACTACATCAATATGGGGTTGATGGGGGTATCAATGGGGTTAGGAGGGAGAGATAGATCAGCCATGATTGAATGGCGGAGTAGACTCGATGGGCCGAATGGCCTAATTCTGCTCCTATCACTTATGACCTTATGATCCAGGACCTTCTCAAGGAGGCCTTGACTGAAAAGGCAATAGACAATAGATGCAGGAGTAGGCCATTCGGCCCTTCGTGCCAGCACCACCATTCAATATGACCATGGCTGATCGTCCAGAATCAGTACCCCGTTCCTGCCTTCTCTCCAAATCCCTTGTTCCGTTAGCCCGAAGAGCTTTTATCTAATTCTCTCTTGAAAACATCCAGTGACTTGGCCTCCACCGCCTTCTGTGGCAGGGAATTCCAAAGATTCACAACTCTCTGGGTGAAAAAGTTTTTCCTCATCTCAGTCCATAATGGCCCACCCCCTTATTCTTAAACTGTGTGACCCCTGCTTCTGGACTCCCCCAACATGGGGAACATTTTTCCTGCATCTAGCCTGTCCAATCCAAAAAAATAATTTGATACGTTTCTATAAGATCGTAGCGGGAGATCAAAGCTATCAAAAAAACTATTTTTTTCTTTGAATCACAGAATGATACAGCGTGGAAACAGGCCCTTCGGCCCAACTTGCCCACACCGGCCAACAATGTCCCAGCTACACTAGTCCCACCTGCCTACGTTTAGCCCGTATCCCTCCAAACCTGTCCTATCCAAAATTCATTGGGTAGGAAGGAACTGCAGATGCTGGTTTAAAGATAGTCGCAAAATGCTGGAGTAACTCAGCGGGTCAGGCAGCAGCATCTCTGGAGAGAAGGAACGGGTGACGTTTCGGGTCGAGACCCTTCTGAGTATATTCATATATACATCCATCCCAGGTACCTACAGTACAGCACAGGAACAGGCCCTTCGGCCCACAATGTCCATGCTGAACAAGATGTTAAGTTGAATTGGCTTGGCTTGTACTCGCTAGAATTTAGAAGATTGAGGGGGGATCTTATAGAAACTTACAAAATTCTTAAGGGGTTGGACAGGCTAGATGCAGGAAGATTGTTCCCGATATTTTGGAAGTCCAGGACAAGGGGTCACAGTTTAAGGATAAAGGGGAAATCCTTTAGGACCGAGATGAGAAAAACATTTTTCACACAGAGAGTGGTGAATCTGTGGAATTCTCTGCCACAGAAGGTAGTTGAGGCCACAGTTCATTGGCTATATTTAAGAGGGAGTTAGATGTGGCCCTTGTGGCTAAAGGGATCAGGGGGTATGGAGAGAAGGCAGGTTACAGGATACTGAGTTGGATGATCAGCCACGATCATATTGAATGGCGGTGCAGGCTCGAAGGGCCGAATGGCCTACTCCTGCACCTATTTTCTATGTTTCTATGAATTAGTTTCATCTGTTTGCATGTGATCCATATCCTTTACATTCATGTCCTTATCTAAAAAAAAGCATCTCTGGAGAAAATAGGTGTGTGACGTTTTGGGTCGAGACCCTTCTTCAGATTCATCCCCATAGAAATACTAACGCATTTTAACATGTCACAAAGCTGAATCACTGCATACATTTCTCAGTAGGTTGCGCAGCATCTGTGGAGGCCACCGGATAGTGAAAGGCCCGTACAGAGTGGAGGTAGGGAGGATGTTTCCACTCGTGGGAGAGTCTAGGACCAGAGGGCACAGCCTCGGAATTAAAGGACGTACCTTTGGAAGAGAGATGAGGAGGAATTTAATGCCTCTTCCAACCTTATCTCCGCAGCTGACACTTTTTGTCTTTTTCATCTCTGGCCTTTGTCTAAACATCTGCCGATAAAAAAGTCCCTTACCTGTATCCACCTGTCACTCCCCCCTCACCTGTATCCACCTATTATTTGCCCCATCACCTGTATCCACCTATTACTCCCTCCTCGCCTGTATGCACCTATCACTTCCCCCTCACCTGTATCCAACTATCTCTTGCTCTTCACCTGTATCCACCTGTCACTCGCCCCTCACCTGTATCCACCTATTACTCCCTCCTCACCTGTATCCACCTATCACTTGCCCCTGTATCCACCCCCACCTCTCCTCTAACTCTCTCCCCCTCCGCCCCTAAGTCCAGAGATGCTGCCTGACCCGCTGAGTTCCTCCAGCACTTTGTGTCTCTCTTTGGTATAAACCGGCATCTGCAGTTCTTAGACTCTTTCTAAAACAGCAACAGGAAAAAAAACATAATGCTCTTGCATATCTTCACGGCAGGATTATAAATTATTTACACTTCTAAATGTCAGGAGTTATGACATGCACTTAAAATAGATTAATGCACAGAACAAGATGTTGTGCGTTTAGTTTAGTTTAGTTTGATTTAGTTTAGAGATACAGTGCTGAAATAGGCCCTTTGGCCCACCGGGTCCGTGCCGACCACCGATCCCCGCACACTAACACTATCCTACACACACTAGGGACAATTTGCAATTATACCAAAGCCAATTACCCTACAAACCTGAAGGTACACAAACTTGCTGGAGGAACTCAGCGGGTGCAGCAGCATCTATGGAGCGAAGGAAATAGGCGACGTTTCGGGCCGAAACCCTTCTTCAGACTGATGGGGGGTGGGGAAAGAAAGAAGGAAAAAGGGAGGAGGAGGAGCCCGAGGGCGGGCGGATGGGAGGGTGGGAGGAGACAGCTAGAGGGTGAAGGAAGGGGAGGGGACAGCACAGGCTAGCCAAATTGGGGGAACTCAATGTTGATGCCATAAGGGCGCAAGGACCCCAGACGGAATATGAGGTGCTGTTCCTCCAATTTCCGCTGTTGCTCACTCTGGCAATGGAGGAGACCCAGGACAGAGAGGTCGGATTGGGAATGGGAGGGGGAGTTGAAGTGCTGAGCCACCGGGAGGTCAAGTAGGTTAAGGCGGACTGAGCGGAGGTGTTCGGCGAAACGGTCGCCCAACCTACGCTTGGTCTCACCGATGTAAATAAGCTGACATCTAGAGCAGCGGATGCAGTAGATGAGGTTGGAGGAGATACAGGTGAACCTTTGTCGCACCTGGAACGACTGCTTGGGACCTTGAATGGAGTCGAGGGGGGAGGTGAAGGGACAGGTGTTGCATTTCTTGCGGTTGCAACGGAAAGTGCCCGGGGAGGGGGTGGTGCGGGAGGGAAGGGAAGAATTGACGAGGGAGTTGCGGAGGGAGCGGTCTTTGCGGAAGGCAGACATGGGGGGAGATGGGAAGATGTGGCGAGTGGTGGGGTCACGTTGGAGGTGGCGGAACCCGCTGAGTTCCTCCAGCAAGTTTGTGTACCTTCGATATTCCAGCATCTGCAGTTCCCTTTTGAACACTACCCTACAAACCTGCACGTCTTTGGAGCTTGGGAGGAAACCGGAGAACAATAGACAATAGACAATAGGTGCAGGAGGAGGCCATTCAGCCCTTCGAGCCAGCACCGCCATTCAATGTGATCATGGCTGATGTTGGGGGAGTCCAGGACCAGGGGCCACAGTTTAAGAATAAGGGGTAAGTCATTTAGAACAGAGACGAGGAAACACTTTTTCTCACAGAGGGTGGTGAGTCTGTGGAATTCTCTGCCTCAGAGGGCGGTGGAGGCCGGTTCTCTGGATGCTTTCAAGAGAGAACTAGATAGGGCTCTTAAAGATAGCGGAGTCAGGGGATATGGGGAGAAGGCAGGAACGGGGTACTGATTGGGGATGAGCAGCCATGATCACATTGAATGGCGGTGCTGGCTCGAAGGGCCGAATGGCCTACTCCTGCACCTATTGTCTATTGTCTATTGCCTTGCGTGTCTCAACAATATCTTCAGCTCTAAAACCGCCTCCAGAATGGCTGCCCAGTCCCCCTGGGAAAATTATTCTTAAGTATTCACTTAATAACTGGTGATATTTCTATCTAACGCTGAAGGAAAATGCCTGAGTCACCAGCAGTGGTAGCAGCTGTAATGACGGTTAATCAGCTCACAAAACGTTTCCACGCACACAGTGAAACTGAGAACCTTTGAATTATTAGCGCTGGTCTTTGTGAATTAATTGTTTGCAAGGCGTTCTTCATTAAGTTAAAAAATGTAGACAACCATTGTGTTCAACAAAGATCCTATAGCGGAGCAAGATAGACCACTCCTGCTAAATGCAACGGGCTGACGTGTAGTACGCAACGGAACGGAACGTGGGCCTTTTTTTCATCCATTTCCGTAACCGGACCCGACCCGACCGGACCCGACCCGACCCGACCCGACTCGCCGTGTAATCAACGTTGCGGGGGAACAGTTTGTGTTAATAAATTAAAATTCTGAAAATGAGGAGAAGATTTTTACCAAAGAACTTTTATTTTTACGAGGATGTTTCCCGTAACCGGCTTCCGTCCCCGCGCTAGTATCTTTGCTCCGCTACGGGATCTTTGGTGCGGAGACGGAAGCCGGTTATGGAAATGGGGCCGAAAATCACCCATGAATCTGCCCATGACCGTACTACGTCTTTTTCGTCGAGTGGACCATCTTGCTCGCTGTAGGATCTTTGGTGTTCAGTTCTGGGCACCATGTGATAGGAAAGATGTTGTCAAGCTACAAAAGAGATTTACCACCCTGCCTTAACAATACAATACGATATAATACGATATGATACATAGAAACATAGGTGCAGGCGTAGGCCGTTCGGCCCTTCGAGCCAGCACCGCCATTCAATATGATCATGGCTCATCATCCAAAATCAGTAGGTGGACAAAAATGCTGGAGAAACTCAGCGGGTGAGGCAGCATCTATAGAGCGAAGGAAATAGGCAACATTTCGTCCAGAATAAAGGGTAAGAGATTTAGAACGGAGATTTGTAAACACTTTTTCACACAGAGAGTGGTGAGTCTGTGGAATTCGCTGCCTCAGGTGGAGGCCAGATCTCTGGATACTTTCAAGAGAAAGCTAGATAGGGCTCTTAAAGATAGCTGAGCCAGGGGATATGGGGAGAAGGCAGGAACGGGGTACTGATTGGGGATGATCAGCCATGATCACATTGAATGGCGGTGCTGGCTCGAAGGGCCGAATGACCTACTCCTGCACCTATTGTCTACTGTGAGATTTAACAAGAGGTCGATTGCATGAAGCTACTCCACAGTTTGTTCATAAATTACCCGCACGCATTTTTATCAAACTGGGCTCTAGTCCAAAACGTGCCAACTGGTCTATAAATAGCTGGAATCTGCTCTGCGCATCGACCCAGAATGGGAGCTGTTACGATGAGAATTGAAGGCTCTGGGGATGTGTTCACCTGACTGTGCCTTCAACAATTAATCAAGGTAAAACTCCGCACAAACTTCTCCGGCCAATGCCAGCCAGGGGTATTGCGTTCTGTGGCCAGGCCTTTTGTGGAGAGTTGACTGTTCTAGTTTTTAGTTTCAGATATGCAGCGCGGAAACACGCCCCTCCGGCCCGCCGAGTCCGCGCCGACCCGCGATCACCCCGTACACAAGCACTACCCGCCTACGCACACCAGGGACAATTACGTATTCATACACCAAGCCAATTAGCCTAGAAATCTGCGCGTCTTTGGAGTGTGGGAGGAAACCGGAGCACCCGGAGAAAGCCCACGCGGGTCACGGGGAGAACGTGCAAACTCCGTACAGACAGCACCCGTAGTCAGGATCGAACCGGGGTCTCTGGCGCGGTGAGGCGGCCACTCTACCGCTGCGCGTCATACTAGTTTCACTGGAGCCCTGCTGAGTTTCCACTGGCTATCACCTTTTCCCACAGCCAACAATGGACCATTGTGGGCTCCACCTTTCTTTGATTTGTTCTTTTCACGCCTTTCGTTCGTTCGTTCTATGTACTATTTCGTTGCCTCCAGTTTCCCTCTCCCCCGACTCTCAGTCTGAAGAAGGGTCTCGATCCTTGTACCAGACTGATTCCTGGGATGTCAGGACTTTCATATGAAGAAAGACTGGATAGACTCGGCTTGTACTCGCTAGAATTTAGAAGATTGAGGGGGGATCTTATAGAAACTTACAAAATTCTTAAGGGGTTGGACAGGCTAGATGCAGGAAGATTGTTCCCGATGTTGGGGAAGTCCAGAACAAGGGGTCACAGTTTTAGGATAAGGGGGAAATCTTTTAGGACCGAGATGAGAAAATCATTTTTTACACAGAGAGTGGTGAATCTGTGGAATTCTCTGCCACAGAAGGTAGTTGAGGCCAGTTCATTGGTTATATTTAAGAGGGAGTTAGATGTGGCCCTTGTGGCTAACGGGATCAGGGGGTGTGGAGAGAAGGCAGGTACAGGATACTGAGTTGGATGATCAGCCATGATCATATTGAATGGCGGTGCAGGCTCGAAGGGCCGAATGGCCTACTCCTGCACCTATTTTCTATGTTTCTATGTTTCTATGATCGACCGTTATTCCGTTTCGCCAGAGATGCTGCCCGACCCTCGGAGTTACTCGAGCTTTTTGCGTCTGTCTTCTGACACTATGCTCACCAGGCCAGGAGATGAGATTTTAATACACTCCCACAGCAAGCACAAGCTTTGCTGTCTTTATTAAAAATAAATCCCTTTGAAGTGAGATCTTGTTGCTTGACCCTGATGTTATTGATGTGACCAAGTGCTTGTTTATATGTGTGTGTGTGCGTGCGTGTGTGTGTGTCCTTCAAGCGCAGGGAACATCTTCACAGCTTGAAAAATCTCTTCAAGAAAGTCATGATTTCAGGGTAAGCCTCTTG